>NW_027280148.1:197500-212500 GCF_046629955.1 Centroberyx affinis
GCACAAAGCATCCGCATCCACGCAGCTTTTGTCATCGCCTTGCTCATATCACACATTTCTGGCAGGAGGACATTCAGCCGCGGAGGACGAGAGACAGAGAGCGATAGCGAGGCAGACAGGCGGGCGGGCGTTGAGGTATTCAGATGGGTAAGTCACTTCTAATGTGAGGGATCAGGCGTTTTCAGCGAGCGGCACACGGGCGATGACAAGGGAAGGATGATGAATAGGATTTATGTACAGACGCAGAATCCATAACGTGACTCTTAACTCAAAGCAGGGGAATTCATATTTTCTCCATGACGCAGAGGAGCAATTTAGGCTACTTACACGCCTGTCATAACTGAGATCGATCAACCAGTCGATCGTGTAATTTCTGGACAAATGGAGTCATCACGTTTCATTAGGCGCCACTGTACGAAGACACAATAACACAAGCACTCATACCGTGTTATGAGCCCTACAGATCTATGAAGCATAAACACAGCAGCAACGAGAGAGATCCACCTTGAAAAAGGGTCTATTACTCCAGATTGATGATCTCAATCTCATAGTGATCCTTTCCATTAAAAAAACTCTTCTTATGGTGTAGGAAGCCAACCCTACTCCAAATTAAATAAAGGGAGAAGAGTCTCACATTACTTTTTTCTCGTCATTGGACTTCAAAAATCTTGCACTTTTCAAAAATCCACTTTTCAGGTCAGGGGAAAAAATTATTTTCCCTATAAACACCAACACATGTTTGATATTTTTACAGAATGCTTTTCGCCACATGGCTTGGGACCGATTTTTGCTACGCAGGTGGCAACATTGCATGTTTATTCAAATTTAAGTAATAATCTGTGACATTTTCATATAAATGGCCTACATGTCAGTTTTGCTATTCTGTAATGCCGAATGATATCACATAATAGGGATTCAACCTATACCCCAGTTCATTAAAGCTTTTACATTTTCTCATCTGAACAGCCGGTGTCACGTAGGTCTTCCCAAGGAAAACACAGGTAGTGATGCATTTGGGAGCGGGAGCAGCAGCAGCAGCAGTTTGTTCGGAATAAATAGAAACAGAAAATCAAAGCTTTCTTTTTTTTTGACAGGTGATCTCTGGGAAATGCAGTGCAGAAACACCACAGCAATGAGCACTTGCCAGAAAAAAAAAAAAAAAAAAGTAGGATCGAGCAGATTACCACTTTGAAATAAAAGGACAAAATTTGATAAAATTCAAAATAATGACTCCTTTTTTTACTTTTGGAAGATTACATTATGGTTGCAAGCCAGCTGGGCACTTAAGGGACTTTAAAATGGGAGTGAAAGAAGCCCATACAGAGGACAGCGGAGCATGTTATTGGACATAATTTCTTAAGAGGAGTCTATAAAAAAAAACTCTGGCTCCTTTCCTAAAAATCCCTAACTTCACCCACCCTGCTGCCCAGCCGATACCAGAGTCCCTTTGCCCTTCGCTGCCAGTGTGCGGTCCTGTGACATCTATTACTTCATCAGTGGTGCCCTGTCAGGGTGAGTTAACCACTCAGACATGATCTAATGCAGCTAAAGTGAGCCTGCATCTTGACCTTCCCACTCCATTTCCACTCCCGCGGGCGACCGAGACGCTCCATGGCACGCAATGTACCGTACCGTCCTGTACCGTACTGTAATGTGCTACACTGAGATGCCATGGGAAGCAGTTGAATAAATATTTAGGCTGCAAGGATTGAAAAACCCTCTCTGCTTCTATATTTATTCCATCATCCGTCCCTTTCTTCCCCTGTCCATTTATTTTTATACACCCTCTCCCCCGTCTTCCTTAGCTCCCCTCCCCCATCCATCTCCATCCAGCCATTTGCATTACGACCGCACCATCAGTGGCGATCAGCATGTGAGTCAGTGTGGTGGCGGATGGGACATACGGTTAGTCGCGGCTTTATCCACACTGCAGCCCAAACAACTAGAAGACCAACATCTTGAGGCCCTGCGGAGCCTGTGTACACACACAAACACACACCATGAGGATTACTAGATGTTATGGCCACACTGGAAACAGCTGGTGAAGCGCGGGTCGGGTGAATGGCCAGGGGTTTTTCCGTGGCGTTGTTAACCCCAGAGCCGGCCGTGTAAGGAGAATCAAGCGTGTAATACACAGCTCTGTCAAGTGCTGCGGGCCTGAGGGGGGTATGCTAATGTAATTTCAGCTCCCATCCCGCTGCTAAAGTCATTATGTATTCATGGGAGTTTGTTAGGGGATTTTTGATCTCTGAAAATGTGGAATAATATGCCACTCTGGAAATAGCAGGGCTCACACACAGTCAGACACAGCAGTTAGCACTACAAAAAGCCAGTGGATTTTTGGGGCTCCAAGAGAAGGCCAACAAGCCGTCAATTGAACGGGGTAAATGTAGTTATAACTGCAATTTTGTTGTGTGATTTTTGAAATTCTGTCAACACTGGTTTGTACAGAAAGTCGGTCTTGGAAAAGTCGTGGAGGGACAAGTTGAAAGCTGAGATAATTCAATTGTAAAATTCAAAATTGACATCAATGGACGGTGCTGGGCCTTTCTGGTGTAAAGATACGACTCTGTGTTGCGTGTGTGTATGTGTCTGTAAGCAAATGCCTATCTAGGGCTGGGCAATAACTCAATATTATACTTTAGCATCTTTCAATAGAATCATATTATGATAAAACAGTAACACTGAGTTATTGTGATACTCAATTCTGTTGTCTAAGTCAGTAGTTTTCCATCCTGGTCCTTGGGGTTCAGAGTGCTGCTGGTTTTCTTTCCTACCAGGTAGTTAATTGCAGTTAATTACATTCAGCTGGCATCCCAGGTGTGAAATTGTCCCTGATTAGATGGCTAGAATGAAAAGCAGCAGGTCTCTGAGCAGTTCCTGAGGACCAGGATTGAAAACCACTGGTCTAAATTAATGTTAAAGAATACTAATTCAAATCTGTCACAAAATGAAATCAAAAGCAAACTAGGGAATATTAGTTGGAAATTACACTATACTTTATATTACCATGCAGTTCAATGTGATTAACTTAAAATTGATTACATAACATGTGATTTTGCATAAAATTTCTGTTTGGTAAAAACATTGCATCTCCAAAATGTCAACTTTGAGGAACTAATAAAAAACAGCCTTGATCTTAGCTTGACCACCGTGCTTTTGAAAGAGTTTCATAAGCCCAAGAGGTCGGAAAATTGTCTCAACCCATAGAGGAGCATGTAATCCATGTAATTTCAATTTAAGTTAAAACATGAAAATCACCAAAAGTACGTGGTTTTATGATGTCAACAGCGATATGTTTGCAGATATCCATCGATATCAAAATAACTTCTTATAATTATCTTGACATTAACTTTGTCCATAGCCCTATGCGTATCCAAGTGCGTCTGTATGTGGCTTCCTAATTCTAAAGTAATTGGTATTTTATGAAAGCCTCGTCCCTGACTCAGCCGCTGAGATGCGGTGACTGATGAATCACTGACAAAGAAGCCCATTGCGGCCAACTGGTCTACAGTGATTTGCTCTTTTATAAATACCTTTCAGTCACCTCTCTTCCCATCAATCCCCTCCCTCCTTCAGTCCCCTTTTCCTCTCACATTTTCTCTGCCTCTCCCCTTCTATCCTCCTTTCTCCTTTGCTGCCATACCAATTCTCCGAATTTCCAAGCTCAGCACCATGGCGACCGACGAGTGATGCATCAGCAGGGAGGAGGAGGAGGAGGAGGCAGCGGACGAGGAAGAGGGAGGAGAGCAGGGTTCGAGGAGGTCAGGGTGCGGGGCGGAGGGGACCACCTCCCGGGAGGCAAGAAAGCCCCTGCTCCCTTTGTTAAACAGCACAATTGGGACCGTTTCCTGGGCAACCGGTGAGGCCCGCGTGGGGGGAGGGGGAGGACAAAAGAGATGAGGGTGGGTGGGGGGAGAGAGAGAGAGAGAGAGAGAGAGAGGAGGGATGGGTCGACCGAGTCAGCCGTGTCATTTACCGCTAAGAAGTGTTTGAAAAC
This sequence comes from Centroberyx affinis, assembly GCF_046629955.1. Classification (NCBI taxonomy): domain Eukaryota; kingdom Metazoa; phylum Chordata; class Actinopteri; order Beryciformes; family Berycidae; genus Centroberyx; species Centroberyx affinis. The sequence continues at coordinate 201,501 of NW_027280148.1, forward strand.
CTTGCGCACTGACAGTGTGTAATGTACACACACACACACACACACACACACACCAACACACACACACACACAGTGGTTGTTGTCAACCAAGGACTCACTCTCTGCTTCTCATTCACTCCGGAGCCAATAAACACGGTGTTGGACATTAAATAAAACAAGAGGCTCTTTTATGGCCCGGGTCACGCTGGGTAGGATTTATCATACCGTGTGTGTGTGTGTGCGCGCGCGTGTGTGTGTATGTTTAGCTAGGATACATCCTTACATGCTGACAAAATAAGCATGTTAAATAGTGCGTTTTCGGTACACTGCGCACATTTTTACTAACTGCCAGCTGTCAGCGAGCTAGGTCAGCATTTTACACACCCACCCACACATACATACATACAGACACACACACCTTACCTCTTTTTTTTTTTTTTTACAAATCCATTCACACCGCATGGGTGGGGTATCCCGGCTATTCTATACAACGGCTGTAACACGACACGGTTTATCTGGACACATTGTAAACCTGAGACAAGAGGCTGATTTAATGACCTGAAAGGAGCAGGAAATGAGTGTAAGTGGGGCTCGGCAGATTAAAACACAGACTGGATTCAGGCTTTGTCTCGCTCCATACAGTAGACAATACAGAACATGAGAAATGCCATACAGAGAAGCAAGAAGAGGGATCAAGAGGATTAGGAAAAGACTCAGAAATAAGAGTTTAGTAGAGTCTTTTTCATTTTTCACTGTGGTCGCACGGGCTGTAGGCCTATACACTGACAAATAGTCATCTTCTTTGATTTCCACAACAGGGGACAAAATAGCAAAGTTAAGGCTCGTTCATTATCTGTGTCACTTAATTCCCCCCCCCCTCCCCTAAGACAACACAATATTCATGTGACTCTTTTAGCATCTTAGCTACCATTAAAGATGATTTGTTGGCTGGGCTACAGCTTCATGTAAACAAACCTCCTCATCGATCTCATTTCATTAACATTTTCAGTTGGCCTTAACCGCGGCGCGTCCCATCTGGCCCCTGCTGTAGAAAAGCGGTCATGCGATACCAGTCCTTACTACTTTTGCCCTGACCAGGAGGACCAGACGGTTTCTGAAATCACCTCCTCAATTCAGCCTCTCCTCCTCCTGAGTCCTGATAGCGTAGTTTCTGTGTCTTGCAAAAAGTCTGAGAAATTTGCAAGGAAGTGAGACAAAGTCGCTCATCTTCCTGTTAACATGTGTATTTTTGACTATTACAAGACATTTTCAATGCTTTGAGGAGCATTTTCTACACATGGTGGACTAAGCTGTTAGCCGTCCACTGCAGCCAAACAAAGCATTAAGTGGCAGTGCAAATCTTCTGCAAGACACTAATGAATTATCTATGTGAAAAAGCAACAGCTCACTCACCTATTCAGTACTTTATGTTTTTTTAAGATAGTGGGATAGTATCAAGGAGAAGAGAATAGAGAAAGCTCATATGTAAATCCAGCGGCGGAAGACTTAACCACTCGACTATCTCCAGGAAAGAAGAGCAACCTTGACGTATATTATCCCAATATCGCTTTCTCCATGCCAAGTTCTGACATTTCTTATCAACTTAATTGATTTATTGTGCCGATCCTACACTGCTTTGCATTCATCTGTTCGCTGCAGGACACGGTATCTACGGTATCTCTAAAAAAAAAGAGGATTTACCCTCTTCTTTTTTTCCCCCTTGTTGTTAATGCCAGTCAAATCCGCCATGCTCCCACTTATCTAACACATTGTGGCACAGAAATAGCCGATTCCCAGCCCTGAGGCCGCTGTCCCACTTCAGCTCCGAGGTCATCCCGCGGTCAGTGATGACTGGCGAGGCGCAGATGTACGCCGAAACAGAAAATCCTGTTTTTAGAAATCACTCTGTTTGTTTTTTGTTTTTTTTCCCCCCCCGTTTAGACAGCCATGAAAAAAATCAGATTTGTGCAACAAAGAGTAAAAAAAAAAAATCCTCTCTTTTGTGTAAACCCAGGCTGTTAGTGTATTTCTCAGTGCATTTCTGGTACACCAAACGGTTACCATACTGATCAAAAGCATTCGATGAAAATTGAACAGCACAGTTTTAGTTATTTTTCAAAAGACAAGGCTACCAGACGCTTTATGCCGACAAATTATCCCCCCAAACCCCCAAAAATCCTTCTTGAAAAAGCAAGACATGAAAAAAAAAAAACCACACAGACACCACTTCAGGGGGTTTCGACAAAAACTGCAAGAACGGCAGGCGTTGGTTCTCGTCCAACTCCCAGTTTCTCCACGGTGCGAGGCATTCATCATCATTATCATGGCTATTCAGTGGGCCTAATTCCCTTTAAAATCAACTGTCAATTCTCATTTGGCCGCCCTCACCCTCTTATAGGCTTTGAATTCTCCCATGAACGGCATCTAGAGCGAGTTATCGGGGAAAACAAGGGCCAGATAGAGGCGTAGTGTCTGTGATTTGGAATCTATTGGGTTTTCATGTGTTTTCCAAACGCAATGAGCGTTTCTCCGTGCTAAAAGAGACTTAATTGTGGGTCCATGACCAATCAAAGTGAACACCGTCTAAAACCAGAGGCGCCTCTCTCTGTTCAGCGCACCCCACACACACTTAAATTAGGCATAAAAAGCTAACCTGGCCTCAAAACAACACAGCGCTGGGTTCAGCAATGAGAAAATTATTTAACCTAAACCGCACACATCCGATTTGATCTAAAGATTTAGAGCACATTTTCTAGAAAACATCAGATAAATTTCTTGATATAGAAAAAAAAAAACAGCCAAAGATCTTAGATAACAACAAGGCAAAGTGACTAAACCCAGAAGATGAGAGTGAATATTTAGGCGATGACAAGGAAGGACACAGCATGGGAAGGAGGAAAGAGCAGATGGGGGAGGAGGGGGGAGGAGGGGGGGTGTTGCATCTTTTCCAGAAACGAGCCCAAAGCCTCTGTGCGCTCAGCGAGTGCAGCTGTGATGTGATGCGATGCAGTGTGCTCCCGGAGCCGGGCAGGGCATGTTCATAGGTTACATAACCCTGGATTTTCGTGGCACACAACTCCCTCCCTCCCATCTCCATCTCTGTCTCACTAAATGTGTCTATGTGGAGTACAGTGGAGTGGAGTGGAGCGGAGCAGGAGGAGCACAGATGGCCGGGACATCATCATCATCATCATCATCATCACTGTGCCAGGCAGAGCGGGGCGAGGCGGGCGGGATGAGGTGGGGTCGAAGGGCAGAAGTGTTAGAGGGAACAGGAGCGGGTCGGAACATGAAGGATGGATGTTGAAAATGGATAAACTGATAGATTGAGAAACGTATTGATGGACAAATAGGCATACTGAAGGATGGATGGCTGGATGGATAAATAGACAGACAGATAGATCGACCAATAAAGCACCCAATCCAGCGTTTGGAAGCAGGTTGGCTCGTAATTGCTCGATAGATTGAGATTCCAGAGGGATCTGCATACATAAAGGATGGGATTAACCTAACAAGGTGATGCATCTGCTCCGTGATTGTGTTTAAATGCCTACCACAACATTTCAAAGAGGATAACACAGCCACGACAGTCAGATGCTACGGGTGGTAAATCTATAGATAATCTACAGAAGGGGGGTTGAAACAATAAAACATGGGCTAAACACTGGAATCCCGGCTTAATCCATCATCTGAACTAAAACTGAAACAACGCGACAAAAAACTGTTCAGTACATTCGCTCCCGCCTGTAGCCCACAATCCCCTGTTAAGTTGGCCGACCGGTCCAAAGCCTGTTATGTAAAAAGGTTTCGGTGCAGACATGATGTGCAGAGCGTCTGCATGTTGTGGTAAATCACTCCGCCTGTCTACATGCCAGACGCGGGGCCGGAAACCATTTTAGGACAACACACCCAGCTAAAATCACAATGGCTTTTAATAATGCACTGTTCTCCTGGCCCCCTGGGAGAAATATTAAAACTTAATTTTCTGCTTAATGTTTTGGTAATACGCTCCCAGCCCCCGGAGCTAAAGCAGCCAAATTAAAGTAGGCTACCACTTTGATATTACCAACAATTAGCTGATACCCAGTTAGCCATGGTGATAACTATCTAGGCTACTACCAGGATGTCCGTGGGGCCGGCTGCGCACCACAGAGACACACTGAACCACTTATTATACATGTGAGATAATTATTTCACAAACCCATGTAAATTCACAGTCCTGACCTAAGAGCATATAGATAGAAATGTGTGTCATGTAGATAGTGTGTGTGTGTGTGTGCGCGTGACTGTCTGTTTGTGGGTAGGTATGTGTGTGTGCATGTCTGCGTATGTGTGTGAATTTCACTTCTGCACAGTGACAAGAACGTGAGCCACAACAGTGAGTTTCTTCATGTCTTATATATGAAAAAGTGTGAAAGAACCAGAGGAAGATAAGGGTGTTTAGAAAAGGTCAGAGCAGAGACAGGGAAAGTGGAAAGAAAATAATAAATAAAACAACACAAGCTGAACAAACAGAAAAGGTCACAGCGTGAAAAACTGATGTATTACGCTATTTCCCATAAAAACCTTGTATCTCCAGAAAGTTGCTTTGTTCAGGAATTAAAAATAACGTTTTTAGATTTCAGATTTTTGAATAGCATACAATTTATTTTGTATGGGTTTCTTGGGACCTGAGGACATCAAAATTAAATCAATCAAAACATTAAAAAAAACATGAAAGGTTCTTAGCTTTGTTCCTCCTAGGACAAAAGGATACAGTTTAGTCTCTCAACATAAGACCTAGGCCAATTGAAACATATTATTACTTTCTCGTGTGGGATCCCATCAGGCCCATGAGCCATTTGTGTCCCCACAGTTTAAGAAACACCAATTAAGAAGAAAAAATAATACCAGGACTATATCAGTTTGGACATATTTATCGGATAGCAGTCAGTCATGTTCTCCGCCTCTGATAAGAGGTTCCTCCCTGACCACAGCTACATAAAAACAGTCTGTAAAACCTGCAATGAAATTTCACTGAAAAGCCCTAATGTATCCCAGAGTTCCCCCTACCATCAAATAGGTGTGGTGGGATTTCATTAGCCTGGGTTTCAATGGAGAGTTTTAGTGTCACATGATGGTTTAAATACTGTTTTCAGATGCTTTTCCACCTTAACAAACATACAATTCTGAGGGAAACACTGAATCTTTATAATTTTTTGGCAAGAAACTATTAAAAAATGTTGAATATCAGCACAAAATATCATCTATTGGCAAATTCAGTCTGATCTCAGTATCAGTACCGGCCAATGTCAGTCGAACCCTAACTAACCCACATAAACTGGAGTTTGGACAAGGTTTTTTTTTTTTTTTTTACATCTTTCACATGTTAAAGTTGCACTGTACCTCCATGGCGAGAGCAGCAGTCTGCTGGTCGTAGTGGTTGAGTACGTTGGGCATGAAGGTGGAGTTGTAGGAGAGGCCCTGGCACATACGCAGGGTGATGGGCTCGCAGGTGAACATGCTGTGGCTGCCCGCCGCCGCGTCCATGGGGATGGCGACGCACGCCGTCAGCATGGACACCGACAGCACCCATAGGAGACCCATGACTGGTCCGGACAGGGGGGAGGGGAGAGGAAGAGGAAGGAGAAAGACCAGGTGGGGCTTGCTGGTTAGGGAGCAGGAGCGGGGTTGGGTCCGTCCAGCATCAGCTTCATTCACCAGGAAGGAGAAGGTTGTCTATGGTTCTTCCTCCTCTTCGACTCACAGAGAAGCAGTCTGGGTCGGGCGGCGGCGTAATCCAACACGGCCATGGTGGAGGCTGGTTGCATCCATCACCTTGGGATTCAGTCAGCAGCGGCAGCAGTGTGTCATAACACCTCCATCACCTGAAACATGCTGTGGTCCTTTAAGATGTCCTGGCTGTGTCGGGAGAGAGCGGCTCACACTCCTCCTCCTCCTCCTCCTCCTCCTCCTCCTCCTCCTCCCTCTGGCCTTGACAGACAGCGATGATGCTTCACACCACAGAGGAAGAATATGGATGACAGCCGCTGATGGAGGGAATGTTTGGTCTGGGATCTGGAAAATAAATGCACAAAAATCAATACGCATCTTTCATCTAATGGTATATGCTCAGTACTATTCTGGTTACTCAACAACTATAGTATGTTTTGCACATGGTCTGAAACTGACCCCATTTCTTTTAATGAAAATAAAACAGCTAATTAGAGACAGCAACTTAAAAACACAAAATGGGCTGTTTCAAGGGGGATGGTAATTGTTTTTATGGTCACCGTTATGGTGGGTGGGTGCTGTGGATAAATGATTAATTGAACAGCATTAAAGACTATTTATCTACATCTATTCTGCTCAGGACTAAGAATGACAACAGAATCAATTCCATATAGGTTGAAAATCCAATCGAATATTTCTATAGGGACTTACAGTGTGTCTATGGTACTCAATAGTGAGTTTACAGTGACATTATCGTACTTAATGGTATTTTTCTATGTTATGGCATCACTGTGCATTTAGTAGGCTAGATTAAATATAGCTTTAACGTATTGTATAGCACCATTCTAAAATATATTATACGATTACTATTTTTCATAAGGGAATATTTGAAATTAATACAGTACACACCCATAACAACCCCATATCCTTCCACGCACTCGCAAGCGAGACATAAATTCTACTTTTTTACACAACTGTGTCTACTTTAAGACAACCAAAATGTCAAAACCTGCATTGTTAGGGTTGATTATTCTCATGGCGATATTGGTGCGTGTGTTAGCCTACCTGTGCGTCAACATTACGGGCTCCTCCTATAAGCTCCTATCGGCCAATTCACAAATTAAATGCTCCTCATAAACGTCTAACTACCGGGAGGTTTCGTCATGGTTGCCTATCTGTCGTTGCCCTCCGCAATACTCGCAATAGAGGTAAACGTTAAAATAAAATAGATAGAAATGTCATGCAGCGCAGCGGAAACAAAAGATGACGGTTAGTTAATCTCAACTGATAGTAAGCATATGCAGCCCGGTTCACATTAAATCACAATACCGGCGTTTATAATGTCCGTACCGAGCCAAGGGAGCGGGCGGCGACGTCGGTTAACCGCTCAAACCCTCCGCTATTACATGCAAGTTAATTGTTTTATTTTGAAGGAAGTTTACCTGAATATTGTGCGGAAAATTCACGTGTGGCAACGGGGTCTCCGCCGCTCCTCGAGTTGGTAACAATGAGTGAATGTCCCTCTACCAGCAGCAGCACCTCCCCTCCCTCTTCTCCCCTCTTCTCCCCTCTTCTCCTCCTCCTCCTCCTCTTCTCCACCTCTCCTCCTCCTCTTCTCTCCCTCCCTTCTACCAGCATTAAGCCAGCAAGACTTCAAACACGACTTCCGGTAAAAACTCTCAAAATAAAAGCCTCGTTAACCGAACCATGAATATAGCTATTAACCGTTGCAACTCTTGTTTAACCGTTGTGTTTTCATGTCTACAGAAAAAGTAACGCCCGGGTAAGAGACAGCGAGTGTTTGTATAATAGTTATTGAATTACAAGGCATATGTTCGGTTTCAAAGGTGTGTAGCAACAATAAAGCCAATATATATCTTAGATGATCCTGAAGTTCCTGTTATGTAACGTTATGTAATTTTTGACGTTTGTTAGCTTGATAGCCTAGTTAGTTGTAACGTTAGCTAACTGTTAGCGTTAACTTAAATCAAGCTGTTAACACAAGGCATTTTCTTTGTTTCCCTCCCCCATTTGTGTGCAACATTTGCATTTGCAAGATGCCTTAACTGATAAGAGACTCATATAACGTTAATACTTGTGGTGGAAAAAACTATGTATGCCTGTGATATGAAAATATAAAATATAAGCTGTATGAAAAATTACTTCATTTGGTCTATAGGGCTACCTTACCAAAGTGAAAATATTAGCCTGTTATTATTTTTAGCAGTAGTATTTAATTATTTTGGTTTATTTATTTATGTATTCATTTATTGATTTATTCATTTATTCATTCATTAAATTTTTTTGCAAAGTGACTGACTTTACACTTTTATTTTTGAAGGTTGATTGGGCTAACTTCCGGTTATATTCCGGCTAGCTTGACGCAGCTCTCCCTCCTCTCTTCACAGCAGGTTTTCTACTATGTTTCCGTTGCGCACGACCGCGCATCCGTGGACGAGCAGGCTTTTGAATGCAAAACTTCTCTCATTGGTGGGAGTGAGCACTTTAGCTGGAGCTGGGGGCCTGAAACATTTTATCATTACATCAATGGAAATAGTCTAATAGCCTTATAACAGCGCGGGGATTATTGCTTGGAAAATACTTAAGCCAACACAACAGTATTTATACGCACAAGTCCATTTAGTAAGTGGAACATATAACACAAGATCATTAGTAATTATAAGAATTGGTCTCAACATTTCTAAACTGTCAAATCCCTTCAGTACTGGAAGAATACATTTTACATATACTGAGAATATATTTAGATAGCTAATATGTTTCAAAATAAAAGAAAATTGTCAAAAGTGTATTTGTACATGTAGATGACATTCATTTTAAATGTATTTTGAGTGGCCAGTACAAGTACATTTTGGATAGATTTTGATATATGTTGTCAACAGAACCGTTTCAAATGCATGATATTTTTAGCCAATTCTGCATATTTTGAAACATATTTCCAAACAGCGAAATGTATTTTTTGCAGTATCAGTGTTCCGGAGGCAGATGGTGTGGCAATTGCAGTCTCATACATTACATTTGTCATCATTACAGCTAGTGACGCCTGCACAGTGCACACAAACAAACACACACACACACACATACACACACACTCCACTGTGGTTTGGTTTACAGCGCCCTCCTGTGTGACAAGCGGTGACAGCCAGTCCAGTATAGGAAAGGGAGTCAGGGGGGAGGTGCAGTCAGTCAGCATCACTATGGAAACAGGTAAACTGTGTACTGGGAGCTGGGAGGAGAAGAGTTGCGTATACAGACACAAAGGGGATCAGGAATATGCATCTAGACAGGAAGTGTGTTTAGGAGTTTAATTTATGTTTCTCCACTGGCAGAGGAAACCTTATGGTGAGTTAGCGATCCCTCAGTGTGTTGTATGGTTCTGTGACTATAAAAACTGTGTGTATGGGTGTGTGTCAGGCTAGATTTATGCCTCTTTTGAGCTTTGATACTGCTTAAAAGGTGGCTACACTTTGGTCCCCAGCATCCAACCATATTGTCATCAGACTGTTACTTTTATTTGGTTCAAACTAATGAATATGATCAGAGAAAGAGGCAGGTATACTGTGTGTACACCCTCAAAAATGTGTGGAAATAGCATAAAATTGACAAAATGTTGATAAAATGTACTTATTGTAAGTCACATTTGGACAAAAGCATCTGCTAAATGACATAATGTAATGTAAATGTAAACAAGGTGTGTCGTCAACTCTTAATTTTTTAAATTAATCTTGTTTTAATGTTTTTGGACATCTTGCTTACCTGGATGACTGAAATGAATCTACACAGACACATAGCACTAGATGTCGTGTTTCATGTTGTGTAAATCATGTTGTTGTTTCAGCGCACTTCACCTGTCGAGCAGAAAGATGCCGCTTGCGCCGAGGTCGTCTCTGAGCTCCGCCAAGCTGCAGACCAAACTGAGCGCCTGGACGCCTCTGAACCACCAGCCGTCCAACAACAAAGTCAGATAAAGTCACTTCTTCTGCTTGTTTTGTTACTGACCGTTTAGCTGTATCTGTGTCCCAAAAAGGTTTACAGTATTATCAGTCAAAAGGAAGTTATTTAGTGATATAAATTTGAGGTACATTCACAAAGACTTATACATGGAGTATATGCTTGTAGAAACTTTCATATCCCGTCGTACTGTAACTGCAAATCATATCCCAGAAATCTCAACTTTTCAGGAACTAAGAAAAGCAGCTTTGTTTTCCTACCAGACGACGATGCATTTTTGACTTTATCCAGTTGGTTTTGAAATGTTTTTTTAAACTCAAGGCTTGTATAATTCTCTCAGCCCATAGAGGAGCATGTACTTCAATTTATATCTGCACTACCAACATAAACAAGCCTTTTCCAGCCTCAAAATACATGTAAAAGTGATGTTTAACAGCCACATACTGTCAGTCCTTGTATAAAGAGCTGAGTCATTCAGTTTGAGAGAAATGTCTTTCAATCCAGTGAATGAAAACATAGACAAAGCCAGCAGTGTTTGAACCCGTGCCATACTGCAGTTATGATCTGGGCCTTTGGGTCAGAAGCAGCTGTAAGTCACAAGTAATATTTGCTACCTGGTTGTGTGTAATTTTTGATTCTATCGTTATAATCATATTCATTCACTATAACTGTCTATCTGGATGTGATCACTCATTGTGTTTTTCTTGATGATCTAGTTTTTGTGTGATTACTAACTTTGTTCACAACTCTCCTCTTCTTCTTCTTCAGGTGTTTGCAGAGAGACGAAGCCTGCTGGCAAAGTGGGTGAGTTGAGAGATACAGTAGATCCACAGTGAACTGATGGTTTTCTACTGTACAGAGAGTGAAACTGAGTCTGTATTCCTCTTGTCAGGCAGAGTAGAAAACCATACAAACCATATGATTTGGCTTTACTAGATATCACTTTTGCTGCCATGTTGTGGCGTCAATTTTGCGTCGCTCCTAGTAGCACCATCCAACCTCCACCATCACCACCATGTTGTGGACACTCTATTCTATTCTATTCTATTCTATTCTATTCTCTGCTTGTCTCAGTTTGACAAAAAGTTGAGCAGTTAGATGAAGAAAATACACAGGGAGTTCTATTCTGTTCTGTTTTGTTGTGTTCTACTCTATTCTACTGTATTTTGTTCTGTTCTATTCTATTCTGTTCTATTCTAGTCTACTCTGTTAGATGAAGATGTTGCCCAGGGAGTTCTATTCTATTCTTTACCTTGCTCTGCCTGTCTCAGTTTGATAAATAATTGAGCAGTTAGATGAAGAAAATGCCCCGGGAGTTCTATTGTATTCTATTCTATTCT
>NW_027280149.1:0-52500 GCF_046629955.1 Centroberyx affinis
CTGCCAAATCTGTCCGGGCACTGGGCTTTGGAGTGAAAGCCGGCTAAAATCATATATCTTTAAATTAGTAAATTACTGAAGTGCACTATTAAGGTGACGAATCTTCATCTGGGTTTGTGTAAATGACACTTTACATAGAACTCATAAACTCGTAAACAACGTAAACTGTGCAACATTATGCACATTCTAAACATTAATTTACCTCATTACAGCGTCCCGTTCCTATCACAGGAACCAAGAACCGATCATTTCGGGGGTTGTTAAGAATATTGTGTTCATATTTCGTAAAGGAAATATGCGTGCATGTCACGGAAAATTTAATTATGGCCATAGGCTGTAAACAAGCGCATATACGAGAACTGGAGGATTCCGAACAAAAATGTATCTCATTGTTCCACATGCTCGAAATACATGGTGTGTAATACAATATATCATTTATGTTATTTCATAACCAAATAATGGTTATTATAGCCTGCCCTCATTCTATTTCCTCAAAACGCCAAAAGCGCCTCAAAAGCACCACGAGCTGTTAAAACACTATAACGCTGATGTACACGTATCTAGAAATGTAGTTTTGGTTCAGAAACGTTGAGATTCTACATATCCGTGGTTTGCAGAAACGTAAAATGCCAACATTTTATTCTGGCGACTGGGTTGGAATGTAAACAAACCTTTAGTATACACAAATGTCTGGAAGAAGGTGACCTACTTCTAATTCCCTGAATACTTGAATTTTGTCAAAGCGTCTCTGCCGGGAATCGAACTCACGTCTCCTGCTTGAGCGTCTGCAGTCTAACTCCCTGCGGCCCATGTGACCCACAAAGTGGAAAATTAAGATATAACAAGATAAAATAATTTAAAAAGATACAACAAACACCATCAGTTAAGAAAAAGCCATAAGATAAAAGTGAGTCTTAAGAAGAGATTTAAAAGAGGATACTGAGTTTGCCTGCCTGAGATCCCCTGGCAGGGAGTTCCACAGCTGAGGGGCCCGAACAGCAAATGCCCGGTCACCTTTAGTGACAAGTCGAGATTTTGGAACCATTAGTAGGGCCCTGCTGGAAGATCTCAAGCAGCGATCAGGCTCACAGGGAGTTAGCAGATCACAGATATAGGCAGGAGCCTGACCATTCAAGGCTTTAAAAAAAAACAAGCAGTAAAATCTTAAAATCAATTCTAAAACTCACAGGGTAACCAGTGAAGGGCAGCGAGGATTGGTGTAACGTGGTCGCTTCTCTTGGTACATGTTAAAAGCCTGGCAGCAGTGTTTTGTATCAACTGCAGTCTGTGGATGTTTTGCCTGCTGATACCAGAATAAAGTGCATTGCAATAGTCAAGTCTGGAGGAGATAAAAGCATGGATGACCTTTTCTAAGTCTGCAGAGGAAAGGAAAGACCTGATCTTGGTTAGCTGTCTCAGTTGGGCAAAGCAGGACTGCACCACTTTGGTCACCTGAGCATCAAAAGACAACTCTGAGTCAAAAATAACACCTAGGTTGCGGGCCTCTTTTCGAACATTATTAGATAAGGCACCCAGACTAGAGGAGAGACAGGGTCTGGCTGGTTGCTGGAGCAACTAGACAGGGCCTGACACTGGAGGTCTGCAGCCAGACTCCTCTCCATATGCCCCTGCTGTCGCGAGGCTAAAAATACCCATGACTGTGCTACACAGACGTACCAACTCAGCGTACGCAAGTTTGTTGTGCTATCACCATATAGCAGCCTTTACGTATCATGGCTGCTGTCGGTTTGTTTGCTGTGAAAGAACTGCAGCCAGTTCTTGTAGATGCTGAAGGGAGGGGTGAGCAGGACGGGATGTTTAAAGTTGATAAGGACTGATATCCTGTACGTGCTGCTGGCCTCGGTAGTAAAGCTATGCTAGAAGATACAGCAAAAAGAAAGTCATAAGCAGGGGAGTGAATCAGTTTGTTTGTCGTTATTATTTCAACTTAACATGTTTTGTTTTATTGTTCAGTGTTCTGATTTATAATTCTTTTATAAAGCAATGAAGCAATGTCATGTCACCTATTATGCTAAAACAATCAAATGCCTGTAGACACATGCACGCATTCTTCGACTCAGTAAGTTCAGGAAAATACATGATGGAAACTTCATTATGACATGGTCACAGGTTCCCACTACAGAGGAGATGATCTGATTATCTGACTGCATGAGTTTGCATATTAATACGGAAAAGCTGATATTACTGAAACTGCTATAACTACTTAAAGCTGTAGAATATTAATACTGCCTGTGTGTTGTGGGATAGACAAGTAGTAGTAGTAATAGTAATAGTAGTAATAGTAATCACTATGCTTTGCTGTCCATACACCCATATATGGGCGTGGGTTGGTGGAAGAAGCCATTATATAAACAGGGAGAGCTGTAGAGAGACTCTGAACTCTGCATCTACACCCCAGCAGCACATCTACTCTGCACTCCCATATGGCCAGTAAACATGCCCAATATGGTAAGTCAATATGTTACTCTAGTCATATTGTTCTTTAACAAATATTCTAAGATATATTAACTGAAACTTTTATTATGTTATGGTTTTACATCAATGACGGGCAACTGGTGGCCCACAGGCCACATCTAGCCTCAGCATCTCTTAAATAAGAAGAAGAATAACCCAGATTAAAGGAGTAGTTCACCCAAAAATGAAACTTCTCTCATCATCTACTCACCCTCATGCCAGTTGAAACACAGGTGAAGTTTGTCCATATAACACACAGGGAGGTTGCCAGCACAACTCCATAGCAGCCTTCTCCAAAACAACTAAGACCTACAGTATATTTACACCATCATTTAGTGCAAATCTTAACTACAGCTGATTGATTTGCAACAAATAATGGTGTATAGGTCTTTCTATTCACAGTGTGATTGTTTGGCTGTTTTTGTTTTGGAACTCTAAAGAACAGGTCCCCATTGACTTCAGTTGTTTTGGAGAAGGCTGCTACCAAGTTGTGCTGGCAACCTCCCTGTGTGTTATATGGACTAACAAATTTCATCTGTGTTTCATTTGGCATGAGGGTGAGTAGATGATGACAGCATTTTCATTTTTGGGTGAACTATTCCTTTAATTTCTTCCCTATATGAGCACTAATAAGGATCAGTGGCAAAACTGTGATCTCTGGACAGACACAGACTTGCAACAGGCATGTACAGTATTGCATGGTACTTGAAAGATACCTTTATTGCCTTTTGTTTCAGACCTGATCTCTTTCACATGAGCATAATGGACATCAGATATGCAAGTGACCTTCCCTTATTTTATCTCCTCTGTGTTTGCCTGTGCTCATCTGGTGACCACCCAGAATTTCACATACTATTATCTGGCTACTTACTCTGGGATACTTACATAGCTCTTGCATTTTGAAGGGAAGGTGAGTTGAGTTTTTTTGACCAATGTAGTGTATGGTAAGGATTTTGTTCACTTATAATGCAAAACTGATTATTGCAACAAAAAACTATGAACTCTGCGAAATGTAGTATGTAGTCTTTGTATAGCACTCTATTTAGTGTGCAAAGACTATGTATAGTCTTTGCACACTAAATAGAAAATTTTGATATGAACCAATGCAATTCATTTCAACGTGTTCATTGCTTCAATCTATCTCTAATAGCCATTTAATTCCTCATGCGCAAGTCATCATTTTTGGTTGTCCTCCTAGGAATTAATTTATACAGTATTATTTCAGAAATTCACTTCCTTTACCAACTTAGAGTAAAACAGCCATATTTCTTATAATTTATTTATAAGAATTCATTGACGTATAGTCTTTCACTTATTAAAGAAACTCTGATAGATAGCAACTGTCACTTCATTCTGTGGAACCTTCCTCTAGACTGCAAGTTATCAATTTTCATAAAGGAACACAACAAAATATACTAAATAAAAAAACTTAGTTAGTCAGAGTAAATAACTGAAGAATAAAACTGAAATAAAGACTATTTTTCCATCAGCCGATTCAGTGTTCTATTTAATAACAATAATAATAATTTTATTTATATAGCACTTTTCTTAACAGTTACAAAGTGCTGAACACCAGATGATTAAAATAATGACATAAAATAAACACAAGAAATAGCATAAAAATACATTCAGATAATAAAAGCCAACAGAGAATAAAACAATTCAGAAAAAGCATGTTTAAAAAAGTATGTTTTCAATTGTGATTTAAAAGCAGTGACAGATTCGGCCCTTCTAATATTCTCGGGTAAACTATTCCACAACTTGGGGGCCCTCACCGAAAAAGCTCTGTCTCCTTTGGTCTTAAGTCTGGACTATGGAACTGACAACAGAGCTTTTCCAGTGGATCTCAGTGAGCATTGTTGCTCAAGGGGAGTTAAAAGTTCAGAGATATGTTGAAGCCAAACCATAAGTGGATTTAAAAGTCAGTAAGAAAATTTTAAAATTAATTCTGTACACGATAGGAAGCCAGTGGAGAAAGGTCAATATGGGGATAATATGCTCTCTCCTCTTTGTTTTAGTTAGCAGCCTGGCAGCAGCGTTTTGAACAAGCTGTAGACGAGACAGAGCTTTTTGGCTTTACAGTGAATAGCAATAGTCCATACATGAAGAAATAAGTGCATGAATCACTTTCTCTAAATCAGAAAATGAAAGGAAAGATCTGATTTTAGAAATATTCCTTAACTGACAGAAGCATGATTGCACAACTTTTTTAATTTGTTCTTCAAGTCTGAGTCAAAGATAACTCCAAGATTTTTACATTGGTGGAAAGGGGGCCAAGAGATTCATATTAAATAGTTTGGATGTTATTGGGTGGGCCAAATATCACCACTTCAGACTTGTCATCATTCAACAGCAGACAACTGTGTGACATCCAAGATTTAATATCTGCCAGGCAACGTTTTAGGGAGTCAACCAGCAGCATTGGGCTTTACCGGTAGATACGACTGAGTATTGTCAGCGTAACAACGGAAAGAGATATTATGTCTTTTACTTATATGGCCAAGAGGGAACGTGTACATTGAAAACAGAATGGGGCCCAGGATGGAACCCTGCAGTACGCCACAAGTAACAATGCTGATTTAGTGATGGCATTGCCCAGAGAATCTTCTGTCAGACAGATATGACATGAACCATTCAAGAGCAGTGTCTGTGATACCAACAAAATTCTTTAGCCGATCAATTAAAATATTGTGATCAACCGTGTCGAATGCAGCACTATGGTCAAGTAATACGAGTATGGAGCAATTGCCTGCGCCCCTTGCTAACAGTAAATCATTTGACACTCTTACTAGTGCCGTGTCAGTGCTGGAAACCTGATTGAAACTTTTCGAACATTTCATTATTGCTCAAGAAGAAAGTCAGCTGGTTATACACAACCTTCTCAAGTACTGTTGAGAGAAAAGGAAGCTTAGAGATTGCATGTGGAGGTAATGAATTTGTAGTTTGCTTGACTAATGATACATGCCTGGAGAGAAGTGCACAGCAGAAGTACTGATACAGTTCTTTGAAAAGGAGTTAAGAGTTCATAGAACTCTCCTTTCTGTGATTAGGTGCACATAAAATCACATGAGGATACATAATAGACACATGGTAATCAATATTCTAAAGAAAGCAGATATCCTAGCCTAAAGCAAGACATTGAATGCAACTTTTCTCCACAATAACCAAGTGTGGTTGTTAAACCGTTTTTTCAATACTGCTAATTTGGGTGTTTCACAAAGGGTTTATGTAGAACCATTTGAGCCATTGGGTGCTATAGAGAACATTTCTCAAAGGGGTCTTTTCTGATACTAATATAGAACCTTTTTGTAAAGAGACCAGGAATATTTTCACCCATAGGTCTATGCATATTGTCCCTACATGTTCATTATATACATACATACATATGTCTCTTCTGTCTTCTCAAAGCAATTGGTGTAGGTGTATGGTACAAAATCTTATGAATACCTAGTGTTGATTCTTAGCTAATGTTATTCATTCTTCCCCTCAGAACACACTAGCCATTATAATGAGGAGCTCAGGATCGTCATGGTCGGGAAGACTGGAACTGGGAAGAGTGCCACTGGAAACACCATACTGGGGAGAAATTGCTTTGAAATTGCTTCCCCTACGTCTCTGACTGAAGACTGCACTAAGGCCAGAGGTGTGGTGGATGGACAGAAGGTTGCTGTTATCGACACTCCGGGCTTGTTTGACACCAGGCATTCCCTGGAGAAGACAGTTAGAAATATGACCCAATGCATTTCTTTTGCTGCTCCTGGACCCCATGTGTTCCTGGTAGTGATCATGCTGGGCAGATACACAGAAGAAGAGAAGCAGACGGTGCAGAAGATTCAGGAAACCTTTGGAAAAGATGCCGACAAATACAGCATGGTTCTCTTTACTCATGGTGACAACCTTGATACCTCTATTGAGGACTTCTTGATGGAGAGCGAAGACCTGCAGGAACTCGTGGACAAATGTAACAGCCACTATCACGTCTTCAATAATAAGATTAAGGATGGCTCCCAGGTCACTGAACTGCTCAAGAAGATCAGAAATATAACAGAGATGAACGGAGGAAGCCACTACACCAACGAGATGTTCCAAGATGCTGAGAGGGCAATCGAAGAGGAGAAACAACGAATCCTGAAGGACAAACAGGAGCAAATATGCAAAGAGCAAGAGGAACTGCAGAAGAAACTAGAGGAAAAATATGAAGAACAGCTGAGGAAAATAAATGAGCGAGCCCAGGCTGAGAGGGAGAGGGAGAGGAAGGAGAGAGAGGAGGAGAGGAAGATGGAGAGGGAGGAGCGGGAGAGGGAGAGGGAGAGGAAGGAGAGGGAATGGAGGGAGATTGAGGAGGACAGGAGGAGGGAGATTGAGGAAGAGAGGAGGAGGGAGAAGCAAGAGAGAGAGAGGGAGAGGAAGGAGAGACAGGAGGAGAGGAAGATGGCGATTGAGGAGATGGAGAAGGAGAGGAAGGAGAGAAAGGAGGAGAGGGGAGAAGGAGAACGAGGAGAGGGAGAGGGAGAGGAAGGAGAGGGAATGGAGGGAGATTGAGGAGGAGAGGAGGAAGGAGAAGCAAGAGAGGGAGAGGGAGAGGGAAGATGGTGAATGAGGAGATGGAGAGGGAGAGGAAGGAGAGAAAGGAGGAGAGGAAGAAGGAGGATGAGGAGAGGGAGAGGAAGGAGAGGGAATGGAGGGAGATTGAGGAGGACATGAGGAGGGAGATTGGGGAGGAAGAGGAGGAGATTGAGGAAGAGAGGAGGAGGGAGATTGAGGAGGAGAGGAGGAAGGAGAAGCAAGAGAGGGAGAGGGAGAGGAAGGAGAGACAGGAGGAGAGGAAGCTGGTGATTGAGGAGATGGAGAGGGAGAGGAAGGAGAGACAGGAGGAGAGGAAGAAGGAGAACGAGGAGAGGGAGAGGAAGGAGAGGGAGGAGGCGAGGAAGAGGGCCAAGGAGAGGGAGGAGAGAGAAGGTGAGAGAAAGAAAGAGATAGAGGAGAAAGAAAGGGTGATTGAAAACATGAAGAAAACATTAAAGGAAGAGCGTGATAGAGAACTCACAGAGAAACTCAAAAAGTTGGAAAGAAAGCATGAAATTGAGGCTAGAAAGAAGGCTGAAGAGAAGAATCCAATAAACAAAATTGTGAAAGGATTGAAATTAGTGTGGTCTGGAATTAAATGCATTTTTTCATAATTTCTGAGACTGATAGAACCACTCGCATAGTGTTGAGTTAAATTAACACTGTCTTGCTGTGTGGAAGTGAACTCCCATTGGGAAATGTCCGGCAATCGCTCTTTTTTAATTATAGCTTTAACTTGTTGTAAATCCTCACATTGTCTGATTCAGTTTTCCTGTAGGTCACAATATGTAATCACATCAGTGAGTTCATGGGTGTTAGCAATAGAGATGACTTACAAATATACATTTGTGCTATACAGATTTACAATAACAAGTATGTGTTACAGTGCTTAAGCGATCT
This sequence comes from Centroberyx affinis, assembly GCF_046629955.1. Lineage (NCBI taxonomy): Eukaryota > Metazoa > Chordata > Actinopteri > Beryciformes > Berycidae > Centroberyx > Centroberyx affinis. The sequence continues at coordinate 7,942 of NW_027280149.1, forward strand.
TGCAATAAAAAGTGATATCTTATTGAATGTGTAATCCTTTATAGAAGCCATAAGGTTGAAATGTGAATAAGTCTACTACAGGGTTCAAAGGTCATCAGTCTTTGAGCCTTAGAGAGTTCTAGTGGTGAACGTGCTGAAATAAAACAGCACTAGTTATAATTAATTTGCCAAATTACACACACATTAAGGCCACCTCTGAAGCCCCAGTCCCATTACTTCCAAATGGCTGTAGATCAGGAAGCAATTCCTCCTTCAAGCTCAAATATCAAGAGGAGCAGAAGTATTTAGGAAAGTGACTAACACAACTTCTCTGAAGGGATAACAAAGTCTGCGCACACACACACTCACTGTACAAAGGGGTGATTGGGTCACAAATTTTCTAATGACCTTTCCTAATGTTTGGTCTCTAATTAGCTGTAATGTTAATTCTCGTTTAACCAACTCCTGCGTTTATTGGCTGAGAAAAGACTCAATCATTCCAATGACCAATAGGAATGCCCATTTACTACACTGAGTGCATTGTTCCTACCTAATTTTCTTTCTAGTTAGTAGCACAAGTTCAGGGGTGTTTTTTTTTCTCCCTTTTAATATGTTCTACCTGTATAACTCATAGCATTATTGCTGAGATAATTATTTCTATCCTAGTGTGACGTTGTAAAGCCTTTTTGCAGTGTTTTGGAATATCATTTCACGGCCTGACGGCACCTTTCTGCTCCACTTGCTGCGTGGTACTGAATTTACACCTGTCTCCATCCCACTAGGCCACATTATTAACTTGCCTGTTAAGCTTACTTTGCTCCTTTGTGAGTATGTCTAATGTCATGTATAAGAATTATACATGACATTAGCCATTGTGTAGAGCTGATATTATATGAGCTCTGCATTCATTGTTGCTGGGTTTGTTTTCAAGTTAGTTGCCAATTTTGATGTGCTAGTAATTGTGAAAATAATTCACACACTGATTTGTCTGAAAACGGACAGAATTATTGACTGATAGATTTCTGTCCATTGGGCTGTTGAATGTGGAATGTCAACATGGTGGGAGAGGCAGAAATACAGTAGCTTTACTCATAACGGTGCTACTTCATGGAAAAAAAGAAGAAACAAACTATACAGTATAAATTAAATAAGAAACTGACCCGAAAACCTCCAGCCATCCCAACGATATACACCAGGTTTCCTCCGTTTTATATTTGTTTGGTTGTTCAGTTGTGTCTGTGATCGCTGCTATTTTTTCCAAAACAAACTCTCTGATTGGCCTTTGATTGGCCAACAGATGGTGCCGAATCCGTCCGTCCCGAAAAAGTTAAACTGGGTTGAACTTTCTGTCTGTCAAAACCGATGGAACTCTGACGGAGACGGACGCATCATCAGAACTGTACGGACAATGAATTGAAAATGAATTGAAATGAACGGAGACGGACAGACACAACGGATCAGTGTTGCCGTTAACGTTTGTAGGGCAGCAGGAGACGTGTGTGTCTGTAAATCAACGGCGGAGAGTGTGGCTCGGTGTGTTGGAGCAAGGGTCAGCGGATGTCTGTTAAATTACCTATTCCACTACGTATTCCACTAATGTCACCTAAATACCACAATAACGTTAGGGTTAGGGTTAGAAGTCTATAGAATCAGCCGATTGCCAGTTCAGTACCATAACATGCCAACCTAAACTTTGATGTGCTTTAGCCCCTAAAAGATTGAAGGTGCAAACCATGTAACTGCAATGTCCTGGGTTCGAATCTGGCCCAGGACCTTTGTTACATGTCATCCCTCTCTCTCTCTCCCAGTCTTTCCCGACTCTCTCCAATTTTGTCTAACAAAGACAAAATACCCCCCCAAAAAATGCAGGATAGGTTATGCACAACCATATTTCTTTAATATCAGATTATTGCACACAGGTTTCTAACCGAACAGAACAGAACATGGAAATGACCAGAAAATCATGGTTTAACATCTGAAATGATGGGATAAATGTTATCTTATGAGTATCCATCACTCTATCTTTCTCTCAAATACACATACACACACAGTGTGTGGAATGATCTGTACAATAAATAATCATACCTGCTTAACATGCCATTTTTAAAAGTTACAACAATGTAATAAAAATGTGCACACATACGCGCGCACACACACACACACACACACACACACACACAATACACATGTGAAGGAGAGTGGATGTTAAAGGATGAAAGGCTTGTTGTTTGATGGGTCAGAAGCACATACTCATAAAGCACCAGTAGCACATTATTGTATAGCAGCCCGGTGTTTTAATGCAGTGCTTCAAACACAGGTGCAAACATGAATAAGTTAAATGTGACAAAAAAGGTTTCTTCCTTTAAATCCCCCAAACACACTGAGATCACACACACACACACACACACACACACACACGCTGCTATAAAAATGTAGGAAGTATATCATCTTTATTAATATTATAAACATTTCTCCTGTAGCTACTGTTAATCATAGAATATTAAATAGAATCAAAAACAGTTACAGTGTATCCACATATGGTATGTACCTGCACATACTGTGCCGGATTTGTCCTTTTTCTGCTGCTCAGATACACTGAATGTGGGACCAGGCCATTGCAGTGCAGTGCAGCAGTGTTTCCATTATTTTCCACGAAGCAATGGTGGGCCTGCAAAATGTCACTGCCATGACTGCTATAGAAAATTTGCACCCATAATTACAATGATGAAAATGTGTAAATAAGAGGGCTTTTATCACTGCAAACCTTTATTAGAACCATGACAAGCAGCGGAAAAAAGTTCCTCATCCACCACTGTATAGAAAACACTGCAGTGCATTACAGATTAGTTCAGTCTGTCCTGTTCACATGCTGAATAATGTTAGATCAGCTCTGGTCACGTTTTGTTCTTTTCCACTGCAGCTCCAGAACTTAACTAAAACATGTGATCAGGCCAGCACAGTGCAGTGCAGATCAACTTCAGTTTGATTTAGTTCAGTAGAAATGAGACAGTGCATCACTAGAAGTTCATCTAGCTGCTCTGCTTAGGTCAGCACCATGACAGTGGCCGTACTCTGTTGTTGTCCCTGACTGTTTCAGATCAGCTCAGTTCAGCCCACTTCATTCTTTAGCTTTGTGTAGTTTAGTTCAGCTGTTTTTGGCTCAGCTTAGCCCCATTTCAGTATTACACAGCCTTGACTGTCAGTGTTTTTTGTTGTATTTAATCCACCAGCCCACCAAGTGGCGCTCTCTAAAATGGTGATCGCATTGACACACTACCCCACTGTTGGCAATTTGTGATTTCAAAGGATTAACAGCACAAGTGTTGCAAGTGTTGGGAGTCAACATTGGGTTTTCAATAGTAGCATAGCAACAATTCTGTGTTTAGTTGCTTGCTACCAACATTTAGTGCTGGTGCATCTCACAAGTTCAAAGCCAAATCCATTGCGAGCTTCGCCTAAGTCTGAGCCTCTGGCAGAGACCGGCCAGGCTCACAGGGCACTGAGGGAGCGGCCACTACAAGTCCATTGTGCTGCGACACAGCAGGGCTTTGGTTGCTGTGGCAGCTGTTGTTGACGAGGAAGTGCTGCCGCCAGTGACGGTACCGTTGAGGTTCCGGTACGGTCGCTGTCGTGGTAACGAAGCCCGTCGCCGGGGGGCAGCCACGGCGGCCGAACCACGGAGGCACACAGAGGGAAAACTCAGACCCACTAGACAGCAGCCCGGACAGGAAATGACCTCGTCCTGTTCAGGAGGGCCGGGAGGGTCAGAGGCGAGGATCTGGGCTCTTCCGTAACCGTAGCCCGTCCCCCTCCTCCCACTGTGCCTGCCGTCCAATCACAAGGGCCGAGCCGTTGTTGTTGTCCAGTCGCGGCAGGGGAGGCAAGGAGGGTGGTCCGTTGGAAATGGGAAGTCGCCAGCCATTGGTCCGTAGCAAGGAAGTGGAGGTGGAGGGTGAGCAGAGGTCTTCCTGGTGTGGAGGCAAGGACTCCCTCTACTGGCTCTGGGGACTTGGTGCAGTCCATTGGCTCTGTTAGACATACACCTTCCTCCTCTTCCTCCTCCTCCTCAAGCCGTTCCAGAGACACCATCTCCAGCTCAAGCGGAAGACCCGAATCCTCTCCCATCACCACCTCCTCTTCCTCCTTTAACAACGCTCTTTTCTCCTTCTGCTCTACCTCCAACCTTATATCCCCCCTCTCCACCTCCTCCGATCTCCCTTTCATCTTCCTCAAGTCATTCTCTACATCCGCCTCTATCCTTGCTTTATCCGCCACCATCTCATCTTCCTCCCCCTTCCCATCCATGCCTCCTGGCGAGGCTACAGTCCGGCCAAGCTCCGGGGTACAGGGGAGCGACTGACACCTCCTCGGGGGAGCTCTGGTCCCCGGGGTCCCTCTGAGGAGGTGGGGCGAGGCACAAGGGTCATGAGGAGCTGGGAGGGTAAAGGTCAGGGAGATGACAGACTTGCTGGGCGTGTCTAAGAGTTTACAGCGGCCGCCGTTCAGGTCCTGTCTAAGAGAGAAGGGATTGACCCGCCCAGGGGTCCCGAGAAGGGAAGGGGTCAGGGTCGCCGGGGGCAACATGTCCGACTGGCTCCTTGACAGCCGTTGCTGGACGCGGTCGCCGGCATGACAAGGAGAGCTGCGGCGTCGGTACGGACTGACTTCTGCCGCCATCGGTGCTGAGAGAGGGAGGAAGGGAGAGAAATATGGGAGAAAGGTGGAGATAGAAAGAAAGAGGCAGTGAGAGAGACCAAGGGAGGCAGAGAAAAAGAAAGTGGAGGTTGTACAGGACGTGTTAGCAACAGTTCAGCAGCAGTCCAACAAATAACCTCAAGTCGCATTACAGCTGGAGACACACTATGCAACTGAAACACACTGAAAACACTGGACAACACACACTTAGAAGAGTAACTAAACCTGGGTGATGTCACCACCTGTTGTACTCTATAGAAGGTGACATCACCTGGCACCAAAGACCAGCCAATAGCAGATGGCCACTTCAGTACCCCACTTTTCACCATTAGATGTCAGGCTTCACCACAGATTTGGGTTTGGGGTTTAGTTACTCTTTAATGACTGGCATTTGCAGACTATTCATCTTGTGTCGTTGAAGAGAGACAGTTGGTGACAACCAGTTAGATTTGGGGATCACATGCTTGACGACCAATTGGATTTGGGAATCACAAACTACCTGAGTTCTTTAGTCATGCAACCGTCCAATCAGTTGAAAACATGAGCTCTCATGCTCCTATAACACACCACCATGGAGTATTTTTCTTTTCACACTTCCTGCATTTTTTATTCTCTGGAACTCGGCTCTCATTGGCTATTGCCAGTCTCCATTCAGATTTGAGTGGTTGGCCAGCTCACACTACAGAGGGGGATCAAGACTTGTCTAGATCTGGCTTTTAAAAATCAAACATGTTTGAAAGAATGGTGATGGTCCTGACGAAATCAAGAGGCAAGAGATTAAAGTCTTGAACCCTCACACACTACTAGATCATCTGTACAACTAACCCAAGCTAGTGCCGAAGTAAATTAGTCGTTATGACAAATCTATGATCTACTATGATCAACCTAGTGATCTAGTGTGTCCCCAGCCTAAGGCACTTGTTTTATAAGGCAATGCAAACAGAAACCATGTCATCAAAATGAACACTTTCCTAAATATTTCAGCTTCCCAATGCATTTGAAACCCATGATTAGCAGTCATGCTGCCTTAGCTAGCTAGCTAATAGCTGTATCAATAGCACTGTAAAAATGTCTCCAATTCAATGATTTCGTTTTCCACACCAATAACCTGATCCATTTACCAAGAGTGATGGGCTTCTCTCTCTCTTCTCCTCGCTCCATCTCCTCCAGTGTAAAGACGATGTCAGAAAATGAGGGACGCCTCACTGCACTCATCTGAAAAAATGCAACCAGGGGAGAAAAGATGAAAACATCATTTAAAGGTGCTACATGTAGCATTTTAACATCAATGAATCATAGTATAATTACTGTTAACAAGACTATCAATGAGAAGATTGTCAGCCTCTACACTGAATTGTACACTGTAGCACTGGGTTGGATATGGAGGGAAATTGTTAGAGATTGCTTTACAGCACAAAACAGGAAGAGGGCGCTGTTCTTCCAGTGCAAATGACCTAAAGCTTTCAGAGTTTCTGGCAATGGCAGATGCTGGAAGGAGTGAAAGGCTGATGGAAAAATCACTTCCAACATGTTTACCTCTTCAGTAAGACAAACCATTTGACATTTGACCAAAGAAACAAGTAGCAACGTTCTCTTTGCAACAGGAAGCAACAGGGTTTATGGGAAATGTAATTTTAATTTTGAGAAACACTAGCACCAACTCTCTCGACCATGGTCTCATTTGTCTATGGTAATTTTACCAAGGTATCACAATTAATCTAGCAATGATATATTTATGTTTAAAAATGAAACACAGCACCTTTAACTAAAAGGAACAAAGGATTTTAAGGTGACATAACACACCCTCTGGGGGCCATATTGGAGGTCCACAGCTCTTCAGCAACAGTGGCTGTGAACAGCTGATTGTGTATGACGCAATGATCACTTCATCACTGATACATTTGATATTTTTTTGTGTTTAGATAATGTCAGCTTGATAGCTAATTAAACCATAGTATCTGGCCAGCTAACCGTCACTGTCCTGTTAATACATCTGATGTGTGCACAAGCTAATGTATTTAGGAGCTAGCATTAGTAGATAAGATTACATTACATGATAACATTAGTGTCTTTGCTAGAGGAGCCTGCAGGCTTTAAAACCAAGTATTTGTTCAGGTTAACTGCGCTGACTCTTCTCAAGCTACAACTTAGAGTGTTTTGGAGTAGAGACTAGGGCTAAAGACAAGACAGTTTACTGTGTCACAGTAACCTACATTTGGAAACAAATCCACCTTATCACACTATTCACTTTTACTGAGAACATTACGGAATGAATCTACAGCTACACAACAACAATCTTATTCAAACATCTTTATTTTTCTTGCCTGGTTGTACATTGAGACATTATTATATAGTCCACAGCCAAGTCTCCAATGGACTTCCATGATGGAACCACTTGTGGTTGCTAGGAAATTTGTGACACAACTGCAAAGCCTCTAGGCTTTTTGCAACCTTGAATGGAGCGGCTGTGTATGGATGAGAAAGCGTGTGTGTGTGTGTATGAGTGCACATGTGTGTGTGTGTGAATGTTACTTACATTACAGCAGGTGACAGCCAGGCTGAAGAAGGCAGGTGGGCAGTCTCCAACCATGTTCTCAAAGGCCTCCACATCCAGTCCAAAGTCCTACACACGTGCATACACACATGCACAAATGCATGAATAGGTATATGCACATGCACACACACACACACACACACACACACAATACACATATACAGACAAAACAGAATTTACATTTTCTAGACATACAAGAAATGCTCTCTCTCTCTCCCTCTTCCTCTCCCTCTCACAGAAATACTTGTGTTTCACTTATTCCAACAGTATAATGTATTCATTCTTTATGCATTGATGCTGTGACACAAACCTGGGATCAAAACCGCAAATCACAAATGTGACTATCCAGAGAGCATAGTATAATGGCTGTGTAAAACCAAACTAACATGTAGTTCACAAAAATTCCACTAGGTGGGGTAACACATTGCATTATCCTTATAATCAGACATCATGCACGTGCACACACGCCCGCCACTGCAGTGATTAAATATTCAGGTCTTTTCACCGCAGCAGAGATCATAAGTTAGGAAGAAGAGAATTCTATCTTCATCTGGGTCAACGAACTACAACTACTGAGTTAAAGTTTCCATGGTTTGCTCTTGTTGTTCCCATTTTCAGCAAATCATTTAACATCTTGTGTTTCCCTCCAACACAACATACAACATTCGTAACATGTTTCTATGTGTGATCCTATTAACGCATGTTTGTATTGGTAAAAGTTATATAAGGGGGTTGCGGGTTGACAGGTAAGAGTGTCAGAGAGCTGATTTCATCTTCCCTTTATTATTCCCTTTAAACATCCCATGTTTGATACATTAGTCTGAATCCACACACACACACACACACCAACACACACACGCACAAGGTGAAGATTCCTACCTCCGTCCTGGGTAAAAAGTCAGGGTCGGCTTCAATCCTGGCAATGATCTCACACAGGATGATGCCGTATGCAAACACATCCACCTATGGAGAAAAGAGGGAAGAAGCATGTTAGCTCCGTCCTGTATATTAGCTCTGACCAGGCTAGAACAGGTTAGGATTCAAACAATATGGGTATTTGAAGGCTGATAACGATACCGATATTCAGCATTTTTAACATTGAGGAGTTTCACGCCAAAAAAAAATCTGTATTTCAGTCAGCCAATATCCGATTTTTAATAAAAGAACAATATTGGCAAACATTATGCCGACATTATAGCAGACATTATACCCGGTCTTGGCATGAGCACAGGATGAAAGAGTCATAGTTTAGCATAGGAGTCTATGACAGTTGTACTGCGGTAGGTGTTCACTTGAGCTGGGCAAAGAGCAATGACCAAAGTGACCTAGGTTTACCTTCTCATCGTAGAGCTCTCCTCTCAGCACTTCTGGGGCCATCCAGTAGGGGGAGCCCACGATGGACAGAGGCTGCCTCTCCACACCATCACTTGGAAGAAAAAACAGAAGGTTTCCCATGATTTCAAGTGGAATGCTGCCTTCCAATACGACTGTAAATATCGTAATTTTAAGTGGTCCGCGAATGAACGGCCTAACAAAGTGATAAATGCAGCTGGGAAAGTCAGGATTTACCACTTGATTTCTAAAATAAACTGCCACCACAAAGCGACTTTTGTTACAGGGTCCATACCGTTATCATTTCTAACCAAAATCACTTGAATGTGCAACAAGTCATATTTACGACTTCTAAACATGGAAGTAGGAGCTTAGGAAGAGACCTTGAAGGCAGCAGAAGTTGCGCCAGAATGCCTGAACACGTCATACAAACAAGTGGTTAATGTAGTGAGATGAGCCTTCAAGCCTTCAAGCAGTGCTAGAACCAAGAAAAAGACCAAAACTGAACACATATTATGACTGACAGAAAAACCACTGTTATCCAACATTACTGCTATGCGGATGCCTTTTCTCCTCTTGGGACCTTTTCTGTTGGTCCCGCTAGAGAGACACTTTTTTTGGGCATCCCTCTAAACTTTTCCTCCCTCCTTTCCTCCATATCGCCTCCTTAAACGTTACCCTGTTCCCAAAATAGACTCCATTAGAGAATAGAGCCAGACACTCAGTATCAGGTTTCTGGTTTCTTTTACATTTCCGTAACAACTTCGAAGAAAAGCCGGGAGGCGGTTTATTTCGCTTGACTCGGCATTATTTGAAATGACCGCGACACCAAAAATGTGGTCACATAAATGTGACAATCATGGGGGTAAATTCAATGATACTGTGATGTGTGATATAAACGACTCAGTTATTTCAGGTGTTGGATGAAAACCCTGCATCTGCAAAAAGACGGATTTCAGTCATTCATACCTACATGTGTGATGCCCCAGACACGGAGCAAGACGAGTTAAACCCTGACCTTTGACCCCGAGCAGAGCAGAGTTTGACCCTGCTCTCAACACTGAGTTGACCTTTTCACACTGGAGGATCAACCTGCTGATTTCCCAGGTCACTAGTCCAGGGATGGAAGAAAAACGTCTTCATTTACCAACAACCATTTTCTTTTTCTTTTTTTTTAAACTGGGATTAATGGGCCCTGGGGTTTTAAATGGGTTTCTATTGTGAGTAAACACATCTCATGAATTGGGATGGTCTGATGTGGATTTTGGGGGCCAATACAAATTGCCGATCTTGTGTAAGCAGAATCAGCTGGTACCTTTGCACTCGATACTCTATGCAACAATATGGATTCGCAAAACGTTTAAACTGCCTGAAACGTGAGTAGGTGCAGAGACTCTGTGCTTTATACTGGCATTGTGTTTTAAGTGAGGGAATTGGGCTAATCAAAATTGACTCAAGCAGTTTTGTGAATAATAATGAGATCAATAAGATTCTGCACTGACTCAAGTCTAAGGTCTATACTTCTTACAGTGTCTTCTCTGGCAGAAACAAAAAAAATAAATTCTTGAGCCCTGTGCCAGAGTAGGAAACTCCCAGCACAAACAATTCTTTGGACAATAGTAGTTCATGCTACGCTATATTACATGCAAAAGACATTGGAATCATTTTGCCTTAAGCCTGCGATCTGCCATAATGCTTAGAACTTGGCCTTGAAAAGTCACTTTGCCATACTCAAAGTTCAGCTCTTTAACCAGAGTTGCTCTAGCTGATGAAGCGTTTGCTGTGAAAAGGGCAAACTGTTGGCAATGTTTTTGTAAAAAACAAGCGATGGAGCCCTTACGCCCTAATCCCCTACATCCTGAAAGCACTTAGTGTCAGAAACCTACTCACACTAAATCCACTTTGTGGTAGTTTAAGCTAACAATAGTTCATATCAAAGACATAGTACTATCTACCACTACCCAGAATGCCACAGGGTATACAATTGAAATCAGTTTTGCAGCAACCAGTACAACAGTGATTATATACTTTTACCACATGTACAGAAATTTGACTCACGTTTCTTACCACACATATTTTGAGTTTACCGATCTAATAATGGGGAATGAAAATCAGGCGATATGCATTTCAGAAATACATAGATCATATTTCTGTACTGGATATTCAATACCTCCCAGGTTTCTCAGATACTGATATACTCGAAGCCTATGGAAGTGATGAATCAGATATACTGTAATCTCCAATCATTGCTAAGAATGACACTGAACCTGCATACCAAAGACTCTATGGTTGTCCTTTAATTGAAGGTTCTGTTGTGTGGCTGTTATATGGTGATTATGGTTGCATCATTTCACTGTTCAGAAAAGGCACTGAGCCTCTCTGGATATCATCCTACTCACCTGTAATCAGGGATCTTCTCTGCCAGGCCAAAGTCTCCCACAACAGCAGTGAACACACCGTTGTCACAGCGAACCAGACAGTTCTACACAGGAAAACAGTAGGAGATCTGAGGTTAGATCTAGAACCAAAGAAGCAATCAGAGGACTACAAAATTCTATGCAGCTGCAAACCCCTTGAAAAGGTCCTTGAAACTGCAAAATGAGTGCAGGCCTCCTGTACTTCTAGATATGTTATTTCATTAGGTCAACGCTCTGTTGGTCACTGATAAAAAGCAAGTGTGTAGGGTTTACTCCCATTTTTAACTTTCATAAATCAAAAAATGTTATCATAAAACTGCCAGACATACCCATATATCATTTAAGATAACTTACTATTTAGCTTTACAAGTTCTCATTTTCTCCCTTTGGAGATTATGCTAGTGGCCTACTATCACTCAACTTAGTGTATGCTAAAATGTTAGCATGAAGCCTTAGTGTATGATAAAGTGTTAGCATGGAGCCTACTATCACTTAACATAGTGTATGCTTAAGTGTTAGCATGACGCCTACTCCTACTATCACTTAACATAGTGTACGCTAAAGTGTTAGCATGGAGCCTATTATCGCTCGACATAATGTATGCTAAAATATTAGCATGGAGATTTACTATCACTCGACAGTGTATGCTAAAGTGTTAGCATGGAATCAAAAAAACAAAAGAAAATTAAAAAAAAGTGAACATGTTAAGAAATCTAAGCAAATATGTTTTGTATCAAGCAATGTTTCGCCGCAATTAGCCTACCTCCTGGTTTTACCATTTGTTCACAAAATCCAGGTTTTTCATGTAATTACTTGACACAATGAAAAGCATTTTATTTTTATGTATTTTGTCCAACACACATTTAGAGCCTCAAAACCTTCCTCTCTGCCCCATAGTTACACATAAATGCTGAAAGTCGACTTTTGCTCTTTTACTACCCCAAATATATTCTTAAAACTCTAACCTTATGCAACTTTACCTTTAATGTAAAAAACAAGATTTTGGACATAAAAAAAAAAAATCACGTTTTGAACTTTACAGAGATAAATACTTTAATAGATCAACACTATTGACTGCAAAAGATACAGCACAGCTTAAACTCTAAGACTAAAATCAACTAAAAGTCCATCTGACGTAAGTGACAGAAATCGCTAAGTGTTGACAGAGATCTGACAGTGTTGACAATGGACTATTAAGTAATTTTGTTATTTTAATTCTTTTTTTTTTCAATCCAACGATTATATACTGTAAACCTTACAATTAAATAAAACCTTGAAAATCATCAAAATATACTGTGTGTCCTATACTGCATGCTGTACCTTGGAGGTGAGGTCTCTGTGGAATATTCCCTTGCTGTGCAGGTACTGCAGCCCTCTGGCAATATCCAGAGAAAGATCCATCCTGACGGCCCACGACAGGTACAGATCACTGTCCAACAGCTGCTCCAGGTTCCCACCATTTATATACTACAGGGAGAAAGAAACACAACGAAAGAGACAATACAAGAAAGACAGATTAACATCGGAGAAAGAGGAGCAGACCGCATCAAGTGCACACATCAATAAAGAACGGCAAAAGACAGATATTCCAAGTCAAATTCATCAAGAATCTGTGTACATTATACATCAAAATGTCAACAACAAATCCCAGAATGGGGCTTTAGCTGATGTGCTACACTGCTGAACAGATACTACACAAACCTGCCACCAACATCCGTCAAATTATATTTTAATAGTTTCAAAACCGCTGACGCTGCCATTCCATCAAAATGTGCACACTCACACACACTCACTTGAATGATTTATTTATAGCTGCAATGCACAACAAATGCACAACAGTCAGAGGCAGACACAAAAACACATTAATCATTTATTACCATTTGCAAGATACGACCATAATCGCTACTGTCAGTTATCGGACTTGTCTTATGGTGTTGCCATGGATACCACCCTCTCCCAGAAAGTATAGGGATGGATGTATGTATATTGGACTCATATTGGCATTTTAAGGCTGATATTGGTACTGTGTGAGGGAAAAAGTGCGCTTCAGCAGTGGAATTCTTGTATAAGGAGACACACTATAAAACACTAATGCATTTCAACAAGAAAAGCCTTCATTAGAGCATTCAAGCATATTATTACTTGACTGATATTTTGGATTGAAGCTTCCCATATTTTGGGCTGATATTCAATATATTTAAATTTGACTTTAAATTAAAATTTGGGCATTTTCATGGCCAAAAATTCCCCAAAATTAACCTTGTCAGGGTGGTAAATCCTCTGAAACTGCATTTAGACCCAAACTCTCTATTTATAATTCAGATCAAAATGTTACATTACAATCAATTTAGGTTCCCATTGGGGGTGCACTGATCGATCAGCCACAGATCATAATCAGCCAATTAGCATTCAAAATAGGTCCTCAGTGATCGGCTGATTACCATTTCAACAGCCAGAAAAGAAAAAAAAGTGCTGTATTAGGAAGGAGGTTAAACCTTTGCTATGGCTACTGGGATATAAAGAGAAAGAGGGAGAGTTGAGAGAATGAGAGAGAGGTAAAAAAGGGACAAACATAATGAGAATAAGAGAGATAGGGAGAGAGGAATAAAGTAATATCGTTTTTGTTTTGTTTTTTTACCTCAGTCAGAGCGTGGAGTTGACCTTCGTGGACACAAACCCCAAGAAACCTGAGGAGAGGTAGAGAGAGATACGGGTAAGATATTCCATGCGTTGGAAAGTCAAAGTGTCACCATCTGTCATCTATCCAGATTCCCATATCTCTCACATTGTTACATACTACATGTATACTGATACTTTCATACTGTATACACATTGATCTCTCATTGGCCTTTGCCTCAGCGGGTCCTCCTGCTGTTCTGCATTCATACATTCTTCTCAACAAATGTCAAAATTGTCGATTTGCTATGTCTAACCCCCATTTGCTAGTATATTCTATCTTTATGTGTACAGTCTATTCCATTTTTCTTTGTTATATCCTATTACTCTGCTGCTGCAACAACCCAAATGTTAAAGTTTCATGGGTTTTTGGATTGGAACTGCCAATAGTGGTGTTTTCCATCTTAAAATTTGATAATTTTCATGCCAAACATTTCAAAAAATTCCAAGTATTCAGTGTTTGCCCCAGAGTTTTATTCTTGTCAGGATGGAAAAGCCTCTGAAACAGCATTTAGACCATCATGGGACACTAAAAACCTCCATTGAAACCAGACTAATGTAATTTTAGTTTAGTTTCAGGTGGGTTAGCAGCTCCTTAAGGCAAAGTGAGGCAGGTTTCACTGCAGATTTTACACACTGCTGAGTAAAATCCTCCCACACCACACTGGAATGATTCCTCTGGTCAGAGATCTGATATAAAAATGACTAATAATATTTACATACCTGAGGATATTGGAGTGGCAAAGCCTGTTCATCAGCTGCACTTCCCGTAGCATGTTCGCCTTGTTGCTAGCCAGCGTGTTCATCTTCAGCGCCATCACCTGCCCCGTGATCCTGTGCTGCACCTGGGGAGCAACCAGAGTGTATTTCAGAGTGCTTCACCTACAGGACACAGTAAACAGAATCAGAAGATGGCACCTGCTGCCTCCTAGTCCCGCACAGTCTCCTCACTTTGTTTCAGTGTTTCCGTGATGCAGTGGCAAATGAAACGGTGGTTAAACTATGACCTCCAGTGGGTGACCATCATAAGACAACCACCCACAGAAGTCAATTATTTTCTGCTTTCTATGCTCATATGAGTTACATCATCAGTGCTTCTGCTTAGTATGATGTATAGTAGGAGTTTCAACGTTTCATGACAGCCTAAAAAAAAGGGGGTAAACTCAGTTCAACTCCTGTTGTCAAGTGGGAATAAAGGCATACAAGTCCTAACAGTATTTGTATTTCCTCAGCCAATCAGCGCTGCATTCAAAACAGACTGATGGTCATTGTCTTGTATGTATGCCGTGAACTATAGTAATCCTATAATCCCTTTTAACATGAATACTGTGAAAAATATTACAGCAGAAGTTGTTATATAGGAGAAAAAGAATCCACAAAGTACAAAAGTCACTCTGAACTCACTATATACAGTAAGTGCCACAGACATACTGTAGGTCCCTATAGGATTACTATGAGATACTATAGTGATACTACAGGAAATAAAAAAAAAACCCATTAAGTATGATCACTACAAACTCATTATTGAGTACCACAAACACAACATCCCTATAGGAATATTATAGTGATACCTTAGGGGTGGCAGGGCCACATAAACTCACTATTGAGTACTATAGACATTCTTTGAGTACATATTGGAATATTATAGGAATATTACATTGGTACTATAGCAGATAAAAATACCACAAAGTACAATGACATTTTGAATTTTGGCTTGTCTTTCTTATTCACAGGGAATGTGTCAGACTGCAGTGGCATTATCATGTCAGTTAACTGAAAAACAAGTAAAGGAAAATTAAGTTTAGTAGCTTTGTTAGCATGCCCATGCCAGCAGCTAGATGTGACAAGTGCATGGCAAAGAAAAAAAAAGAGTTAAATTCAAGATGGTAAGGTATTCCTTTAAGGTTTTTTAGTCATCCTTGCTTCATATATTTGTGATTGCTCCAGCGATAGTCCTATATAAAACATACATCAAAGAACATGTACATATTAACATGCATACAGAGCATCTGGCTCTTGCACGGTATAACTGAATGTGATTTAACAGGAACCCCTCACTAATAGTGCACTTTAAGTGAACAAGGGACCTGGTCAGTGTGCACAGGTGAACAAGAGAGGCAGAGACTGAGACAGAAGGAGGGGAAGAGAGATCTGTCTTGACAACCCTTGCCTTGTACTATTTGGCATGGTATTCGACACGTGGCATTTCAAATATTACATGATTTTCACTGTAAAATTTACTTCAGCACAGATTGTACCGTTAACATTAGATGCTTTGGCTCTAGACATGTTGGCACCAGAAATACCCCCCCCCCCCCCAACCTAGTAACAATTTGCTGAGCATAGAGAAAGGAGCACTAAAGCAGTTAAAACAAATTAGATGAACCATCAATCATAAACCATCAAAATGACACTCCTCGCCTTAGAAATCCCTCGCAAGCTTTTCCGCGCCGAATTAAAATCGCTGCACCGGATCTTTAATATCGGCTGTAACATCACAGAACGAGACATATCTAACAGAGCAGAGATAAACTGGACAGCAACAGCAACATCCATGATTCCTTTCCAGATGAAGTCAATTACTATGGATCAAAATAATGGATTTGGGACTTGCAGTGTGTTGCTAGTTCTGGCAGGTCAAAATAAGAACCGCTCCAACTTGGCTGAAAAAGTCTAAGAACCCAGGATATAAACAAAGCAGATGATACAATGCTATGAAATGATATCAAATGAATCACAGTTAGACAACGGTAGGCACTATGAGCTGAAGAAGACCTTTTTTTTTTTTTGCTCTTAACACATTTTATGCTAGCCGAAAGGGCCAGCATCTCCATGTGCTGATGTGTGAGAGGCTGTAATATTTTCATTAGGTCCTCATTGAACTGTCAAACTAAAATACCTGTAGTGACCTTTATAGAACAGCTGATGAACGGTGATTTACCGCTCCTGCTTCTCACACTAGTTTTCACTGAAGTTGCACTGAGAGATTGCTTTTTCACATTTCACATTTCTCTACATTTAAAACTACTTTTGGAAGTCTTACGCTAGTTCTGGTTTCCTGATAAGGTAAGTCATGTCATTTGTACATTAAATTGTTTGATTTAGGTTTTAGTGTTTTGGACCTTTGTTTTAAGTGGGTTGAGGATGTAACGTATGTAATACATTACATATGTAATGTATGGGAGTCATTCCTATGTTCCCAGGGTCCTATGTTCCCCAGATTTATATGGCACATAATGGGAACACGACAAAGGGTCCTATGTTCCCAGGGTCCTATGTTCCCCAGTTCTAGGGTTAGGGTTAGGGTTAGGGTTAGGGTTCGGGACCTTCAAAATCAAATAAAATGATAACCATTGGTTTTGTTGTGTTTATATAGCTGTTTTGAAGCCTTGTTCCAATAAAAACTGGATAATATTTATGAAATATTTTAACTTGAAACGGGTCAAATTTGACCTGAACACAATAGGAGGGTTAATGTGTGTTAACAGAATATTGAACTGGGGACATAGGACCCTGGGAACTTAGGACCCTGGGAACTTAGGACCCTGGGAACTTAGGACCCTGGGAACATAGGACCCTGGGAACATAGGACCCTGGGAACATAGGACCCTGGGAACTTAGGACCCTGGGAACTTAGGACCCTTAATACTGTAACCTGTCTACTCGTTTAGTCTACTTGTCGCTACACCTGAACATGTGCTTAACATGTGATGCAGCCGGTGGTCGTGTGTGTGGGCGGATGGGTCATTGACTGGCAATATGTGCGTGTGTGTGTGTGTGTGTGTGTGAGTGTGTGAGACTGCACAAGATAGCTCAAACACTTTCCCTGTCACCAGCTCTCATGTCATTCTGTAGCAGCCTGGCTAAGTTGAATGCAGTAGGCAGTCTCGGCTGTCTAGTTTAAAACACACTGATTCCTGATACAATTTGAAGGATTAGTAAGCTAACAGTGCAGCTGTTTTGTTCACCACTATCAGAGCAAGCATGTCCACTTAGAGAAAGTGTTTATAGGAGGAATACATAAGGTAATGTTCATATGTGGATTCAATGGCTGTTTTAAGTGTGTGTGCCTGTTTATAATGTATGTGTGGGCATGTCTTTATAGTCTGTGTGTGTGTCTGCATGCGTCGGCATACTGTATAGTGTGTGTGTGTGTGTGTGGTGTGTGTATATTGTATGTGCATGTGTGGGTGGCGGGGTGTTTATAATGTATGTGGTGGCATATATACTGTGTGTATGTTTGTATGTGTGTGTAGTGTATATTGTGTGTGTATATCTCTACACTGTGTGAGTTTGTGTGTCTCTACGTGTGTGTGTGTGTGTGTGTGTGTGTGTATTAATAGCAGCGTAGCACTAATAGGCTTTCTGGATTTCCCATCACTGCTCCTGATCTGCACAAATCCACTGGACCATTACTGTGGCATCACCCAACTGCAGACAGGAGGGAGGGACACTAACACACACACACACACACCCACCCCCACACACACACACACACAACAGAAAGTTAACAGAAAACAGCATGCGTCTTGATCTGAATTCTGATCAATCCATCATTGATTTGTACTCCAATCCCACCTTGAAGCCCTGATAGCAACAAGGTCAGCTGTTAAGAATCCAATCAAAAATATCGAAGAACACAAACTACTGACGGCTAAAGGAGAGCTATTGATCAAGCATAAAATGAATATTGAAACCAGGATCTAATGAATATTTGCAAGGTCGGCCAAAAATTTGTAGTTTTGTTCCACCTTTTACAGCAAAGTCCACTTGCTGTGTGGGTCTCGTCTCTTTCCAGTCTTTCTCCATACTTAATAACACACTTCCACCTCCTAACTGCTCCAGTGAAAAAAGACCAAGTGTCCTCAGTAAACCCACTGCAGAAATAAAGGTTAAAAAAAAAACAACAACTAATCAACTGACCTGTATTGTACCATTGTAAGTCTATCAATCAGATTTGCCAGTCAAACAAAGCATAATGCTGTGAAGTGGCTTGCTGTATTTAAGAAATTCCACCCTATAACACATCTTAGCCAGCTCAAGCAATATTTTTCTTACCCTCCCAGCAAACATTTCGATGTTGGGTAGATGTTGATACGATGGCCTGCACCAAATCTGTGTAAATTTAGCACCCAATGAAAATTGAGACAACTCAGACAACTGATCTGAACTGTCATCAAGAGACTAAACCTGAAGCTGCCACTACTGAGAAATTCACTTTCAAGAGTGCTGGCTCACAGGAATGCGCAAGTTCTGTTTTAGGGTGGATTTTTCCCTTTACCCACGTGGGTTTTGGGTCACCCCTGACTCACGCCTCTTATCTCCAATATAACAGAGAGAGTAAATTTACATTCCAGGCTGGAAAGTTTGCTGACCCAACTATACGGTGGTGAAAGCACACATGGAAAACAATTTCATTCCACAATGAGATATGTACCGTTTGAAAGAAGCGACACCTATTCTTAAAATCAACATTTACTCTCATAATTGTTAGCACAAAACCAAAAAAAATTGACCTTTTTGAAAGATTGTAGGTGATTTAAATCATTGGTTGACTGAACTGTAAGACTTTTACAATCTGGATGCTCTGTATTTTAGAGGCATTGAATTATGAACTCCTGGTGTCACTTTCTTTCCAAAAGGGATATATAGTGTTTTGGAAGTGAACTCTTCAGATAAGGCTCACTGCAGCAAAATTGTGGACCAGTGATTAGTTAAATGATTTTGTGAGAGAGTGTCATTACCTACACCACTCACTCAAATTTATATTTTAAATAAAAAGAGCGATGACAAAACGCTAACGCCCGATTCCTTTCACTTTAAATGACAGATTTCTTTGTCCTGTTTTGTCTATATCAAGTAAAACTGTCAGAGAAATTTGCATCTCTGCCTCTTCTACAATGGATTTCTCTCTGTATGAAAATGGTGCAAAATGGCGACTCTAGAAAGAAGCCCCTTGCTCTTTGATTCTGAAGGACGGACGCCAAAACCTGACGTTTACCGATGATGATTTAGGTAGCTGAAAGATTCCACGGCAAGAAGAAAAATACACCAGTAAACAACAAAATGGACCCAGAAATGCAAGGTAGCCTAGATCACCAATACCTGCTTTTTTTTAACAGTGTTTTAGGATGGAATTTTCCTTTAACCTGAATTGATTCTAATGCAACCTTTTGATTGGATTCCATACAAGTATGCAAGAATATGTTTTATTATTATTTATGTATGCTGGATTTCAATGCTTTCAATGTTTTAGTGTACCATGATGGTCTAAATGCTGTTTCAGAGGCTTTTCCACCTTGACAAGAATACAATTCTGGGGGAAACACGGATTACTTGGCATAAAAATGGTCAAATTTAAAGATATTGAATACTGACTTAAAATATCAACTATCAGCAGCTACAATCCAACAACAGTATCGGCCTTCAAACCATTTAAGATCATAAGAGCCGAGGAATGTGTGTGCTCCGGCATTCACTTTGCATGAACCCTCACCCTGAGCAAATACACCAGCAACCTGATTAAATGCCTTCGCATGGTCAATAAGCAGTACATGTGGATGTTTTACTGTGCCTTGATTGTGCTGATAATAATAACGCATTTATCAAAACAAAATGTGCTTTGCAAAATAAATTCAAAAACATATTAAAAATCCAAAAATCAAAAGCACATGTGCACACACGCCCACGTTAGGTCAAAGAAATGTAATAACTAGCCACGAAGCAACAGTTACCTACTACTAGAAGATGAGAGAAAAGCAGCATGATGTCCACACACGTGCACGCACATACACACACACACATACACACACAGGTGGTGTGCAGGTAATCTACTTAGTCTAGGCAGTGGGAGCAACCTGTCCTCCAATCAACCTGTCGCCTCACATACACAAACAGACAACACATACGCACACGTGTGGCCAAAACACACATAAAACACCACAAACCACCAAACATACAAACATACACCTACATGTATAGAGAAAATACAACACATATTCAGCAGACAAACACAAACAACAACACAAACAGAAACACAAGCATATGTACGAACCACAAGTACAACACAGTAAAATACATGTACCGTACAAAACAATAAAATAAAATACAGGTACAATACGTGAGCAAAACTACAGTTCGGACTGATCAGGAATCAGTGATTGCTGTTCTATCTGCCTCTGCAGCATACTGTACTGATGGGATGGAAGATGAGCTTTACTCTATCCTCCAGTTTAACTCGTCAACACGACAATACTGAGGTTGCTCAGAGATGGCTCCAGTCCAGACTCTTGAGTGTCTCTGCATTAGTAGTTAAGCAGAGATTGGTGGTTGATTCTAAACAGTGTAAAGCTTTGGGAGAAATCTCAGTCCTGGTTGGTACCCATATAAGTACCCATACTGGCCAAAGTGAGATGCACCTTTAGCCCAGTTAGGCAAAATCGAATAAATCAAAAATAAATCAAAATCCTAAATCAAAAACAAGTGGTTTGCTTAAGTTCTATATGGGTATAAGGAGACGGATGTTGGCATCTGATAGCTAGAAGTTCCTCATGCTTGGAAAGCTTAGCATAACAAAAGGAAGTGAGGACAAACCAGTCTGGACTCATGCTCATATTCAGCTATTTCCTCATGTGTTTTTAACTGGTATGAACACCAGAGAAGGTAAATTACATCAAAGAAACAAGTCCATCATGCTTAACTAAAGTTAAGGGGACTGGAATCAGATTATCTTTACCCTCATTTGAGTATTCAAATGGAACAGTGTACCATAGTTATACTGAGTAGGATGAAAAGCAAGAAATAAGTTCTGAGTATGATGGAGCATGCACATAATTCCTAGGGGAGAAATTGGCGTGGTATGCAAAGACTTGTGCGGATATTAGGGCTGGTGTAGGATTATGGACACAGCCTTGGGTAATAACACATAGGGTGGACTTAACAGTCACAATAGGTTTACACACAGTTCTATAGGGGGAGGTGGAGGAAGGAGTCCAAAGATTGTATGGGTGTAGGGGGGTTGACTCTTAAAGGGGCTGGTTCAGTAGGGTGGCAGCTCTTGGGAAGAAGGAGGCAGGTGGGTCTTGGTCTCGAATCAACTGGTACCATCTCCTGGACCAGCAAAAGGACTTTCAAGTTAGGGGTAGAAGCCGTGCTGTTGTATAGTTGTGTAGTTCTATCAGTCTGCATCTGTATATGCTATCCAGATAATGAACAAGTCGATCACGCCCTTGCATTGCCACCATGGTATACATGTGTTCTCTGTCTGCATTCTGTCCGCTTTGTGATCGAATTTCATTTTTGGCTAAGCAGGTGGGGAGGTGGCAACAAAACAAAAACATGGCAGTAAGTAAGTTTCCATCCTTTCAACTTATACGATCTAATGACTGGATACCGCACCGAACAGTCTGAGTGCAGTGGCCGTACTACGATGGTGTTACTCTACAACCTGGACTTGCTTTTCCTTTGCTTCGGAAGGGCTCGTCTTCTAACACTCTCTATTTGGAGGCAACAGAAACAACAAGAATCATCCATTTTTGGTGATGACGTTCCTACCCATGGTGATGTTGTTTCTACCCACAGCAATGACATTTCTACCCGCACTGATGATGTCTCTAACCACAGCGACAATGTTTCTACCTGTGGTGATGACATTTGTACCTGCAGCGACTATGTTTGTACCCACAGTGACAATGTTTGTACCCACAGTGACAATGTTTCTACCCACAGTGACAATGTTTCTACCCGCAGTGACAATGTTTCTACCCCCAGTGACAATGTTTCTACCCACAGTGACAATGTTTCTACCCGCAGTGACAATGTTTCTACCCCCAGTGACAATGTTTGTACCCACAGTGACAATGTTTCTACCCGCAGTGACAATGTTTCTACCCACAGTGACAATGTTTCTACCCGCAGTGACAATGTTTCTACCCGCAGTGACAATGTTTCTACCCCCAGTGACAATGTTTGTACCCACAGTGACAATGTTTCTACCCCCAGTGACAATGTTTGTACCCCCAGTGACAATGTTTGTACCCACAGTGACAATGTTTCTACCCCCAATGACAATGTTTGTACCCACAGTGACAATGTTTCTACCCGCAGTGACAATGTTTCTACCCGCAGTGACAATGTTTCTACCCCCAGTGACAATGTTTGTACCCGCAGTGACAATGTTTCTACCCCCAGTGACAATGTTTGTACCCGCAGTGACAATGTTTCTACCCCCAGTGACAATGTTTGTACCCGCAGTGACAATGTTTCTACCCGCAGTGACAATGTTTCTACCCCCATTGACAATGTTTCTACCCCCAGTGACAATGTTTCTACCCGCAGTGACGATGTTTGAACCTGTGGTGACGATGTTTCTACCCAGAGTGACGATCTTCCTACCCACAGTGACAACGTTTCCACCTGAAGCAACGTTTCCACCTGAAGCAACGTTTCCACCTGCACTGACTATGTTTCTACCTGCAGTAATGACATTTCTGCCACATGAGTGGATACGTTCTCACTACTTTCTTACTTTCTCACGGCAAACAAACTGCCCAGATTGCATTCCCACCTGGCTGACTCTGGCAGATCCCATCACATTCCCATCCGAAAATGTGTTGGGTTCATTTGCAGCTTGCATTAACATTGGGTTTTCCTCATCCAGATATCAGGTACAGATCGCATTTAGGGTGTAAATGGGGTCTTAATGATACTCTATGAAGCAGTGATTCTCCCACTGAGATCCGGGGGACCTGCTCTCCGGGTTGTTGCCTAGTGGCCCGTGGTCTGGTTATCTGGTATAGCAATTAACTATTTTCTCTTATTAGTTTTAATGTAAACAAGGAATAGCATGAACGTAAACCAGTATTTGCTTTAGAGAAAGTGGTGCCTGAAGCTGGTAACACCATTACTTGTTGATTCCCAAGACAAAGACAATAACCCCTTGACCATGGTCATGCTGAAGACAGTGGTTACACCTTAGACATCTAGCTCTTTTCTGCCTCCTAGCATTTTTCCATCTAAAATTAGGCTTGTTTGAAGTGTAAGATAGGACCAAAAAATTACAATCACCTGCTTAGCTATGCTTACCAAAGTGGAACCATTCAGAGCACATGCTACTTCTTTTTTCATCAAAGTAGATGATTTCTTGTGATTCTGAGTTGATAATAGATTCAGAGGTTTGCGTTAGAGACTCAAAGCCCCATGATCTACACACTAGGGTGAGACCGATATGTATTAGTTTGCTGATATTATATGATATTATATTTCATTAGTCTGACTTTCAATGGTCTAAATGTTGTTTCAGAGGCTTTTCAACCCTGTCAAGAATGACATTCTTGGGGAAACACTGAGTTTATGACATGAAAATGATCAATTTTAAAGTTACTGAATACTGGCACAAAATTTTGCTTCAGTACAAAAAAAACTTGTCAGCCAAACCCTACTTCACACCCCCTGGCCACTGGAAAGAACTTAACTCATAGTATCTTTGCTGTCAACAAGCAGCTAGTGAGACACTCAGGTGTGGAGTTATACATTGTAGCCAAGCAGCAGCTTTCCTTCATGGGATTGGGTTCCACTCCAGGGGATATGATGCAGCCTAGATAACAACAGAAGGGCTGAGGAAGGGGGACCTTCAAAACTATCAGTTAGGAAGTAGGGGTAGCTCTTTTCAGGAGCCACAAGTAGGGGACAACAGAGTAGCACTGCTTGGGACCGGTTAAAGATAGAGACGTATTCACTGGTTAGAAAATGTCTCTCTTTTTATTCATTCATTTGTCTGTCCATCAAACGCAATCAGACACCACCGATTGGATTTTGGAAGAATGAACCGAAGATTGATCATTTGACACTTTACCAGTTATGATAAACCCACTGAGACATGTTGCAATCCCAGAGACACATACCTTGAAGACCTCGGAGAAGAAGCCCGAGCCGATCTTCTCGCAGAAGAAGTCGTCGATGCGGGCCAGGCTGGACACGGCGCTCCTCAGGGCTCGGTACGAGGACGGGCGGATCCGGTTGGGCGCGTGGATACCGTGGAGCGGCGGCTCCTCGGGGCCCCCGCCACCCTCCTCCGGATCACAGATACAGTCAGCATGGTAGTCCATTGCGCTGGCAGACCGCCACGTTATTATTGCTCCTTCCCAAAGGGTAACCAACACGTACGCCTACCGACGGTTAACGGTTAAACCACACTAGTCCTTAAGCACAGGACGATGGTGGCTCCCACCACCATGGTGTCAGAATGATAAATGCATTTGTTGTGCAGAGTAGAGGGGTTAAACTAATGTTAACTGACAATAAATCTATTCTACATACTGGTTGTGTCTACTTTCCAGGTTGCACCTTTACAAAAAGGACTATAGGCCTAGTAATCGTATGATAAATGTTAGAAAGATACGATTCAAATATCAAAGAAAAACTATAGTTAATACCCTTTAGAAGGCAGGTAAGGGAAATACTAACACACACTATAAGCCCCAATAGGAATATTACTGACACACTATAGTGTTGCTATTGTTGTTGTTGTTGTTGTTTTGGTTAAAACGCTCCCTGTAGTAGTTATAGAGTCCGTCCTTCAACCATAGGAACCAGGTTCAAGCATCCATCCAAAGCCAAAGGAGGATTCACCCTTCAATAAAAGATCACTAGTAAACAGCTGATTCACTGAGATCTTCGGCGGTCCTCTCTCCCAAGTCGCTTCCAGGCCGGGCCGGGCCGGGCGGTGCTGCGGATTCCTGCGGTCCGTGAACGTCGCTTCAGCGTGTCGCTGCGTGAGGAGGCTCGGTTCCCTCCGTCATCCCGTTAGTTTAACAGAGGGGTAATGATGCTGCGGCGTTACTGAACGGTACCGGGAGACGGGAGGAGGGGCGAACAGCCAGGTGCCATGCATACGTCCCTGTAGAAATATTATAGGAATATTACTGGGGTGCCATAGGGGATAAAAAATATATATATATATATGCAGGCTATATAGACTAGTAGAATAAGATCATTCTATTACAGTAAGGCTAAGTCCCCATAGGAATATCATAGGAATATTACAGTATTTTTCTCATCAGGGCTGCGATGTTCGCTCTTCGCCAGATTAAAGAGCATGATGAGAAATTACCATCAACAATGTTAATAGTAGGGAGCCTCATTCCATAAAGCCCACTGCATTAATCACATTGATTTTTGTCGCATTTGGCTCACATCCCCGCTGAGGGCAACAGGCCTATTACATTGCCTCAAAATGCATCATTCCATTGGCCGTGTATGGTGGCCATGAGGCTAGTAGCCACAGCGAATCACCTTGCAGTGCGATAAGCCATAACCTCCATAGAATAAATAGACAGGGACAGCAGCCGCTCTGTTAGGCTTAGATATAGCCTAATTACGGGCCTCGAGCAGCCGTTATTTCAAAACATTTTTTCTCAACTGTTTATCGCTGATAATTATTTAACCAAGGCTATACAAGCGCGAAAAAGCAGCCCTTTGCAATCTCGTCATTTATCCTAGGCAATAAAAAATCTAAATCAAAATGTTATCACCGGGAAGTCTCGATGACAGGCGGGCAGCCCACAGAGAGTCGACGGCTTACCTCTCTTCTCACATCGGCTTGTACGGAAATGTCGATTTGGTCCAAGTCTTCATGTTAAATTACAGGCAGAAATGTTGTCCACCAATTCGGCGGCGTCTGCTGTTGGTAATCCCGTCTGGATTCCCTGCTTCATGAGCGGCTTGTCGGGGCGACCATCATAATAAAATAGACCGGAGTCAAGTCAGCAGGAATGACGCAGAGCACTTCCGGTCGGATTTTTAAAAAATAAAAGTAGCCATTTTTTTCTTTTTCTTTTTTTCCTTTTTTTTAATCTGTAGTAATTTGTGATAAATCAAAATACCTTGCTATCCCAGGATGCATTTGGCGGCATGCAGGGAGACACCCTGGACAGGTCGCCAGTCCATCACAGGGCTAAAACAGATACACATGGATATGGATCTATATTTGTACGATTGTAAGTTCAGACTGTTGGCTGTTTGTTTCCTCACTTGTAAAACATGATTCGTACATAGACAGCATTCTCCTGATTCTGGTCCATAAGTAATGCATAGGGTCTATTTTATGTGAATTTTCACATAAATCTTAGTGTGAATAAAATTCAGAATTGTAAACTGAGGACTGTACCTGTAAAATATGGGTTACCCTCCTGTTTATTGATTTCACTTTTTTTTTAAACTTGAAGCATTTCACAATGTTGAGTTTACGTAACATTTGTTTTGGGGGAAATATAGCTCTGGCAGTTTAGAGTCTCCAATCCACCTGACTGACTGAAATTAATGCTTCTTTTACAATTTTTGTTTCTATTGGTGGTTGTTGATCACCAACTGGAGGCCATAGTTTACCTTGCGTTTCATTTACCACCACGTAATCGCATACACAGCATAGAGGGAGCTTTTATTTTGAAGGCAAAATCGCGTACCCTCCTTCATGTTTCTGTCTCACTCTCTCTAGCTTGACGCCCCGGTCCGCTGGCTGAGCGGCTCTGATTGGAGCAAATGAGAAGGCAGCGTCAAGCCCTGAGAGCTGGTCTGGAGTCAGTTTCCTCTGTCCGACCGTGCAGCTCAGGTAAAGAGATAGACAACCGTAGACGCCGATCTCAGACCAGCAGCCGAGCCGGAAGTGGCACAATGGCAATGACACACATCTTGGGAAAAAAAAAAAAAAAGAAAGAAAAATTAAATAAAAAATATTAAAATAAAAATGAAATGAAAGATAATAATAATAATATAATTTATAACAATTTTCCTTAGAAAAAAAAAAAAAAAAAAAGACAGGTCTTCCTCTGGTCTCCTCCTCTTCCTCCTCCTGCTGTGTGCCACTGACATGATTTTGTTCACGTTGGAGGAAATGATGAGGGAGCCTGAGCCTAAAGCATATAGTATAGTATAGTGCCATGGTGCTATGGAAGCATAACCCAGTCAATATTAAGCCACTATATATTTTTAAACTGCTATTTGTTATGTATCTGGAAAAAGAATACATTATTTCAATATTTAGAATGGGTATTTGGCACTACTTTTTGTTAATTGATACAATGGTCAGTATACCTTTAATTTATATCTAGGATTGTTTTTAATTTATTTTATTATTATCTTATTCTTTGATATACGTCTTTTATATTTCTTATACTTGTTTTATGCTTTTTATATCTAGGATTGTTCTTTATTATTTTCAATTTATTTTTATACTTGTACTTGTTTTATGCTTTTTATATCTAAGATTGTTCTTTATTATTTTTTAATTTATTTTATTATTATCTTATTCTTTGATATACTTGTTTAATATTTCTTACACTTGTTTTATGCTTTTTATATCTTAGGATTGTTTTTATCATTATTTATTGACTGAAAACATACACAGGTGAGAGACACAAGTGAGGTCAATGCTCTGTGTGTGTGTGTGTGTGTGTGTGTGTGTGAGGGGGTGTGAGGATGACATCATCGCTTGGTTTCATCCGGAGGAGCAATAATTCTTTCATCTTTTTTTCTTTATTGACACCATAATCATTCATAATCTTGATCCCCTTTTTTCCCCCTTATCTTGGTTAACTAATGCCGTAATGTTTCATTTCATGGATAAGTAACTTTCCTCAAATTATTCATAACTGAGTTGAGTGACATTTGTTAGTTTGTACCTTGCTATGTACAAAATACATCTTGATGTCATTTGAAAAATGGTTTAGTAGGTAGTTTTTGTCCAGTATATATTATAGTATATGCTGTGTAATATTCATATTATACTGTTTCATGTGAGACTAGCATACTTTTGGAAAACACAAAATTTCTTTATGATGTAACTATAATGTCATAATTCCATTGTGTGTGTGTGTGTGTGTGTGTGTGTGTGTGTGTGTGTGTGTGTGTGTGTGTGTGTGTGTGTGTCTGAATTTGGAATTAGGGGGTGTGAGGATGACATCATCATTTGGTTTCATCTGGAGGAGCAATGATTAATCAATAATTCATCACCTCTTTTTTTTATTGACACCATAACACAATTCAGAATACAAAGTGCCAGGGTAAAACTAATTATTCATAATCTTGATTGCTTTTTTATTCCTCATTTTGGCTAATTATTTACTATGTTCATTAATAAAATTTAGGGTTTTTTTCTTGTGTAACTTTGCTAAAATTACTTCATAACTGAGTTAACAAATGTCTCTCTCTACCTTGTTATGCACAAAATACGTGTCATAATCACAATGCAACAGAAAGGTTTTCATATCATTCGGAAAAAAAAAAAATCTGCATAAATAAAATAAGATATCATCATCATCATATTCCAACCTGATTTCAACACGCCACCCTGATGAATCACACAGGATGACATCACTCCCTGTGAACCAAATATGGAGATTTTTCTTCAGTACCTATGCTGCATTCAAGTCATATGGGAAAAACTGGTTCAAAGCAATGACTAGGAAGTGTTCATATGCTTATACTCATTTGAAGCCATTCACCATTTTCTAGTAGTATTTACATCTGAAAACTGAGGTGAACGATATTTTCTAGTAGTATTTACATCTGAAGGCTGAGATGAACGGTAGGCCTATTTTCTAGTTGGGAAGCTCATATCTACCATCTTTCCCATGGGACGTGAAGGCAGCATCAGTCCAGCTTTCAATTTCCTGGGAACGGAGGAAATGACTGTATATGGGGGCTTCTGTGATGACAGGATGGTGCTGACAGCTGTGAGATACTGCCCCCTGGTGGTGATGTTGGAGAAAGACAGGTAAAAGATTGAAATCCTGTAAACACTGAACTCAAGTAAGAGCAAATCTGGAGCAGCTTTCAATTACAGCTTCTAATTTTGCTGAGTGTGAAAATTAGTGCAAGTTAGAAAGTAGCAAATGTCTCTGGTTCTATTAGGGATCTCAACAGGAAATGTTTTGTGTGTCCAAAAAACACAGACAGAATGATAATATACTGGACAAATGACATGAACTTCTCACTAAAGCAAAGTGTATATTATCCATTTCATGCCAGTTGGTCAGACAACAATAACAACAATAATAATAATAATAATAATAATTACAGTACAACTAGTACTGCTGCTACTACTGCTACTACTACTGCTGCTGCTACTACTGCTACTTCTAGTAAGTATAGATAAGTAACTTTACTATAATTATTCATAACTGAGTCATTTCTACATAGATTAATCACAATGCAACAGAAAGGTTTTCACATCATCCCCCCAAAAAAATAAAATACAATAAATGAAAAATACTTTCTTTGTCCAGTTAACAAAGTTCACATGAGTATTCAATATCAAACTCATATTTCAACCTGATTTCAACATGAATCACACAGGATGACATCACTCCCTGTAAACCAGAGATTTTTCCTCAGTACTTATGCTTTGTGTGTGTATGTGTGTATGTGTGCGTGTGTGTATGCACATATGTATGTATTTCTTTCCATGTTAGCTATTGCCAGTTGAACCCAAATGAAACCTATTGATTTCTACAACATCTTATGCACTTATTATTTACTAGCACTTTGAGATTTACTTGTAATGAAAACTGTATTACGAATAAAATGTATTATTATTTACAGGTTAAAGAAGGAGTTTTGACAAAATTGAGACTTTGATTGTGACTTATAGAAGGAGGACTTGTGGGCCCGTCAAAAGTTTGAACACATTTTTCTTCATTTTTACCATTTTCCACATTTTAGAATAATAGTAAATTCATCAAAACCATGAAATAACACAAATGGAATTATGGAATTATTAAACAAATCAAAACTAGCTTATATTTTAGATTCTTTAAAGTAGCCGGTAGCCGCCCTTTGCCTTGATGGAAAGGCAAAGGCTTTGGAAAGAAACTCATACATAGGATCAACTTCACTATTGATATTTATCTAAGCATTTAAGCATAAGCCTTTAGATCAAAATGGCTTTAAGATCACGAACAATATCGTACATTCCGTCCGTTTCGAAGGGCAGTGTATGTGGGAATTACTCTTACACTTGGGGTTATAGTCCTAATTAGAGTTAAATGAAGGGTTTAAACAGTGATGAGCGGTGTTGAGGGGCTAATAGTGGTGTTGAGGGTTTAGGAGGTTCAACTACAACGCCGTCATTGCCCAGTAAATCCTCTTGGTGGCGCTGCTGTGACTGCTGCAGCAGGAACTGACTGGGCTGTGAACGCTGAAACGCCTCAGTTTAACCCCTTGCATCCTGACTTTCCCCTTAAATATCCTCTTAAGTAGCTTCAAAGTTAGAAAAAATAAACATCTTTTCCATATTGTATGACAATCCATCCATACTCTCTATCTGTTCGTTCCAACGCTTCACAAAAATCTACATGTCCTGCGCATCATTTTATACACATTTCCCTGTAATTCAGCATGACACATTTGGTATCTTTGGAAACTTTGAGATCTTGACTACAGTTTAAAATAAAGTTCTGTGGGTTTGGAACAAAGCTTGGCTGCAAAACATGTGTTTGTAATGATGGTCCCGCATGCAGGACCGGCAGTGTACCAGACTGATGATGATATAACATCTTCTGCTACTCTTTGGTCTTAGGGAGAGGAGTCCGCAATGCTAAGGTCAAACACAAAATCATCCATGTGTCCCTGCTAGATCCTTGGCTCCAGAGTGTCCTCTACCATTGGATAAGTGAGATGGGTCATCCTGCCATAAAGAGCTGCTAATCCTAAAAGAATTTAATTAGTCTGAGTTTTAATGTCAAATGATGGTCTAAATCATCAGACTACAAAGCAAGGAATCTCTGTCTGTCTGTGTGTCCGTGGCATATCTCGAGAACCATTCGTCCGATCGACTTCACACTTGGCGGGTGTATTGCTGGGGACCCAAGGAAGTGGGGGACTGCCCATTGTTCCGACAGCCCATTATTCCGAAACCCCAGTAGTCCGAAAAATGTCCACCCATTGGACCGAGAAGCCCATTTGTCCGATAGCCCGTTATCCCGGAGGTGGTTGGGCTGAGGCATGGGGTCACTGAGGTTAGAGTTAGAGCAAGCTTACGGTCAAGGCTGTCAGAAGCCACGGTTGTGGATGGAGCCAGGCATGGAGTTTTCGGACTATTGGGGATTCCGAATAATGGGCCGTCAGAACAATGGCATGGCACCAGGAAGTGCAGTGTGGGATTTGGTGCAATTTTGGGCACAAACGGGCACTGCGCTAATGGTTATTCAATTCCGGATATCGTGGGCCATGTCCGGCAGGTTGTTTTCCTCCCTGGCAGATAATGAGGCACACCTGGTCTCAGTAGACAAAGACCCAGGTACAGGCACACCTCAGGCTGATCATCAAAACCAAGAACGCCAAGTCGATACTTGCGTCCTTGCGGAGAACGTTCTTCCCAAGTCGTCTCGGGGAGAATGATCTTCTCATGAAAGTAAGCACAGAGAAGCTTCCTAACAGTTTGAGATGAACTGCGTGATTAATGAAGACACACAGCTGTTCATTTTCCCACCTGTTAACCGGCTCTGTACTGTAGACTGCAGCGCTGCTCGCCGTTGCCGCAATGAATCTTGGGGCTTTCATTTTGTTCCCGTCGGTCAAGTCACCATCTGATGCATCCTCGATATTTTGAGGTTGGCGAGGAAACTTCCGGGTTTTCTACACTCTTAAAACAGATGTGTTAATATCAACACAAGTTGTGTCAATTCCCAACCCACTAATGTGTCTATATAAGGACTACACATTTTGTGTTACTTTTAACACAACTACTGTGTTGAGAGTTTTAAACACATTGATTGTGTCAAATATAACACAATATGTGTGGTCCTTATATAGACACATTATTGTGTTAAAAAATTTGTTAATTCTATCCCTAAGGATTTGAATTTAAATAAGCAGACAAACAACTTTAGAAAAAAGGTTAACATTTATTGTACAATTTATTTGAACAATTGTGGTAATGAACATAAAATATTTCATCAATAAAATGTTACATGCATATGGTCATCAACATTTTTTTTTTTTTTTTAATCATTCTAAAATTCCTCACATGCGTGGTCATTAAAATACATGTTCCCATTCTGTAAAACATTTCTTCAAACCGGTCATCAACAAACATTCTGTATGAAATTTGTTCTCATATATGCATGTGTATTAACATAAGAAACAACTATTTATCACATTCTGTAAGCAAAATATGCACCAGATTCTGAAAGGTGCAGTCCAGAATGACTTGCACAGTTTTGTACCTGGGATTTAAGTAAACTCTGTCTCCCTGGAAACATGACAACAGGCTTAATGGTCTGACATCTGCAAGGTCATTTATGCTAACCATTTCAAATACATGGCAGCGGTTAGATATTAGGTAAAACGCGGATTAAAAACACATCAAAGTGCTTTTCTGCAAACATATTGTATTTCCATCGTCGGTGGTCCTGCCAGGGGCGGACAAAACAATGTAAACAGCCAACAATATGATTATCAAGTGAGGCTACCCTTTGCCTCTAGAACAGCTTCACTCCTGCTTGCTGTGCTCCTGCTGTTCCCCTTGACACATGAATAAATCATTTTGCAGGTTTTGGGACTGATGCTCCTAGAATTCAAGCACAGACTACTTGGCGTCTGTGAACTCTGTTAGCTGCCTCGTGTTTCTCTACAAACTCATGCATAAAAGTTCATTTGTGCCTTGTGGAAGGAGCTGTAGCCTGGTTATATACTGCACTGCACATGGCCTGTACATATGTCTGCACACGTTTCAGTACAGATGTTACCTGTAAAACTTGATTATGTGAAAAGCTAATAATGCACATTTGCGCTTCTGGACACATTTCTTTACAGATCTTATTTCCATCAGCAAATCCGACAATGTGTACAGCTAATAATGCATATCTGCACGTCTGGACGCTTTTCTTTATATATATTATTTCCATCAGTAAATCTGATAATGTGAAAAGCTAATAATGCACATTTGCCCTTCTGGACACATTTCTTTACGGATCTTATTTCCATCAGCAAATCTGATAATGTGAATAGCTAATAATGCATATCTGCACTTCTGGACGCATTTCTTCATATATATATTATTTCCATCAGTAAATCTGATAATGTGAAAAGCTAATAATGCACATTTGCCCTTCTGGACACATTTCTTTACGGACTGTATTTCCATCAGCAAATCTGATAATGTGGATAGCTCATAATGCATATCTGCACTTCTGGATGCATTTCTTCATATATATATTATTTCCATCAGTAAATCTGATAATGTGAAAATCTAATAATGCACATTTGCCCTTCTGGACACATTTCTTTACGGATCTTATTTCCATCAGCAAATCCGATAATGTGAACAGCTAATAATGCATATCTGCACGTCTGGATGCATTTCTTTATATATATTATTTCCATCAGTAAATCTGATAATGTGAAAAGCTAATAATGCACATTTGCACTTCTGAACACATTTCTTTACGGATTGTATTTCCATCAGCAAATCTGATAATGTGAATAGCTAATAATGCATATCTGCACTTCTGGACGCATTTCTTTATGGATCTTATTTCCATCAGTAAATCTGATAATGTGAAAAGCTAATAATGCACATTTGCACTTCTGAACACATTTCTTTACGGATTGTATTTCCATCAGCAAATCTGATAATGTGAATAGCTAATAATGCATATCTGCACTTCTGGACGCATTTCTTTACAGATCTTATTTCCATCAGCAAATCTGATGATGTGAATAGCTAATAATGCATATCTGCACTTCTGGACGCATTTCTTTATATATATTATTTCCATCAGTAAATCTGATAATGTGAACAGCTAATAATGCACATTTGCACTTACATTTCTGTACATGGGTGATTCTACCAAAATGGTTCAAATTGGGGGCTGAAAAAAAGTTGAAGTTTGTATTCTATTTTCCCCAAACTCTGACCATTAAGACTCACTTGTGTGCATACGTTTAAGTTGTTCTGTTGGTGTTGAAGAGACAAAAGGCGCAAAAAGTATTAAGCCTAGATTTTATTTATATTGGTAAAAGATGTACTGAAGGCCTTCATAGCTTTTATTAAATCAGTTGCATGACCTGATGCACATTTTCTCCTTGTCATTCTGCCACCGCAGCTCTGTACCACTGTGAAAAAAAACAACAGCCACTAAAAAAATACTTTTGTCACAGGGTCCATTTTGTTATTACTTGGAACCGAAAGCACTTGCATGCACCGACAAGTTGAATGCATGAACTCGTAATTACAGTTCATGAGGAGACCTGGAAAGCAACATTACAGGTTTCAAAAGGAGTTGCAGTTTCACCCTTACCAGTTTCATGTCACTGAAGTCCACAAAAGCCATCGGGCAGTTACATTACATTTGCTCAGAGATCTGTCCAAAAATGACCAATTTTTCTAGTGTATTATAGCCTTGTGGAGAGGAGAGATGTCACTTAGGCTTTGCCATCATGGATAGCTGTATGTCATATATCATAAACAGGGGGCAACTCACTTCCAATACATGTTAAATTTTGTAGGTTTTCAACAAAGGCAACGATATCGTGAAATGTATTGAAGCTATATGTATTGTCATTGATGTTCAGATGTACGTACTTGGGTATCCTAGGCCATTGTAGTGAAATAATATGACTAATAATAATGCATATATGTATTTTTTTATTTAGTACAAAAGAGTAATTCAAACAAAATATCCATAATGTATACCAACATCATAAAGAGCATGTACAAGGCCAAGTACCATTTATTGGAAAACACATTTCTTTGTTCACCCTTCTATGTGAAATAGGTCATCATAAAATGAGCCAATGTTGTTGTTTTTAATGCCATGATTGCCCCTTTGGTTTATGGGCTTTATGCATTCACATGCCAACTGCCATAGGGATTTAACACACACACACACACACACACACACACACACACGCACACACACACACGCACATACATACACACACACAGTGAGCCACCTCAATTCCATGTGTGATTTCCTGATTGCAGGATTTCAGATTTGTTATTATTTTGGAGTGTGTGTGTGTGTGTGTGTTTGTGTTGTTTAGGAGCTAGGCTGTGTGGGCTTATCCCCATAGCCCCTGCTGTCGTTTTAATCTTCCCTTTGTGTGTGTGTGTGTGTGTGTGTGTGTGTGTGTGTGCGCGTGCTTGTGCCTGTTTAGTTTATTCTCATTCTGTGTGCATGTCTATGTTGGCACTGATTGCTGGTGGCACTTATGCGAGTGCTCGTGTGCATTCACCACCTCGCGCACTTCACACACGCACTAACACACACACACACACACACACACACACACACACACACACACACACACACACATTTAGTATGTCAGTGTGTCACATGAGAGGATTAAAACCTCATGTTAGAGACAGCTTATGTGCCAATAACGCTAAGCGAAAACATTATATTTTGCCAAGGCTTTATTATCTATTGCAACTGAGTCAACAAGTCTTTCACTGTTTCTTTGTATTGGGGAATAATCATTCAATCATGATTTAGTGCAATCATGACGTTCACTGTTACGGGGGCGGGTTCATGGCATCTACCGACCTCGAGAACCAATAGAATGTGCTTCCAGTTTGATTGGCACCCCGCTCGTTCAATCAGCGCTAACTTTATTGCGACAATTCTGCTGTTGGCCCTTGTGGTATCGGAGTTTTGTAGTGCTGAGAAATATGTCGGCCTCTGGGACACTCTTAGCAACCAATATTATGGATATATGAGAAGATTTCATACATGTCTTGGGATTGTACTCACTTGGACTTCTTCTATGTAGCTTACATTTGGGCGGATCGGGCCACTGACGCTAACATAACTAAGTTACAAACCAAGCGGTTTCCACCCCTAGCTAACAGTTAGTTAAGCTAGCTCCCTCTGTTTAGTAGCAAAATAACGTTAGAGGTGGCTAACGGTGGCAGGCTTGCTAACCAACCATTTATCTGAAAACCAGCTCGGCACTAAGGTAACCACCAAAGCAAGACCCGTGCAGCTTGCTAGCAACGCAAGTGAGCCTCATATGGATATTATTGGATGCGACGAGTTGCCTCTGCCATTTATAATCCCAAACGGAAAGAATACGACCAAGACTGCAACATCGTTTTTGGAACCGAAGCCATTGTGAACCCATTTTACAGGTGAGATTAATTGCGTTAGCCTGCCGCTAGCCAGTGCTAACCAATAGAAAGCAGAGCAAAGCTAATGTTAAGGTAACCTCAGATGCAAAATGATGCAAGTAACGTTACGTTAATGTTAAATAGCGAGCGAGTGTAACGTTGGCTAATGTTGACATACACTGCGCTTGACTAATACCGTTATCTAGCACACAAACCATGAAAAATCTTAATATTGATAAAATGCTTATGTTTAACGGGATTCTTCCTCATATGTAACGTTAGCTCACATTAGCAGTAACTAAGCTAATGTAGCAAGCAGTAGCATTATCTTGCTGCTGATGTACCTCAGTAGTTTGCTATCCCCGCCCCAGTTTCACTCGGCTAACCAAAGGTTGACTACTGACTGTAAAAGTCTGAAAGGTGTCACTTGACGTGTACAAGCTAACTTAACGGCGGTTGTTAAACTGGAGGCTTTTTGCTGCTCGTGATAGATGCCTAACGTTACTACCGCCCCCACTCTGCGTCCCCACCCCGGCTTCAATGTTACGGACTGTCCAAGATGGGCTGAATCTAGCCACGATACGAACCGTTCTCTCGTGTGGGCAAAACGCCACGCCAAACTCCATTGCAAAATCGTACAGTTAATTGCTGCCTTGATTATCGGTAAACGTACATACCTGGTAGAACATGACTTACGTGTATATACCCATCTTTGAGATCTTCTGATAAATTCGGCATGTAGATGATCTACTTAGCAGATCATTTGATGTAAATAAAATCTCATTTTTTAGAATTGGTTCAGGCTGCTTGCTACCGCCCATTTGGGTGTATTTCGGTGGAAGATGGTTGTGGAAATAACAGGCGAACCAATTACTGTACGGTGTATTGGATGCATGCCGAATTGAGGAGTAGCTCCTAACGATTCAGAACAGGTCTTAAACCATGATCTTTCAGGTACGTACATTTGCCCATTAGAAAGGCCACACTAAGCTGGCAGATTTTGAATGGAGTTTGGCGTGAGGTTCTCTCCCACACGAGAATGAGACTGGCACATATCGTGCCCAGGCTGAATCGTGTCAACGGAGCTGTCAAGCCGAGCTCTATAGGGCCGTTTGACAGAATCGATTGGGGTTTGTGTGGCAACTGGCTTCTAACCGGCAAGGGAGTAAACGCACTATCTGTCAGCGTCTAATTGTGAAATAAGTGAGATTTCACATTCAAAGCATTTTTCGCCAAAGGCACTCAAAAATTAGAGACTCTCGGTTGAGAAATGAGGTTGTTCACATCTGTGGGGGGAGCCATCCTCCGCCGGTATAGAGCGGATGGGGAGGCCTTGGCTGCCGTTAACATGGAGAGAGATGCCTGGACTGCAGCGAACTATACACACCCAGTATCACGGCGCTGGCAATGCTATAGGCTCGTTTAATTACACTGGGCGTCATTGTGTGGGGGGATTCACTAGCACTTACAGCACCGGGAGGTCTGTTAGATTGAGAATGCACTTACAGTGCTCTTGATTGAAGGAAGCATGCCATAAATGTCAGATAATAGAAAATGGAATGGGCTCATTAAGATTGAATGAGAGAATAACTTTTATTTTATCATGAGCTTCAGGTAGAGCAAATAAAGTTCTATGCGTTTGGAATTTCACTCCAATACACTGGCAATGCTCATTATTAAGGGAAACCACACCATTCTGTGTGTAGCATTTGACTGTGATAGGCATTCAGATTTACTGAATGGAATGGGTTGCTTCTGATAATTGCAGTTGTAGCCCTGTATGGCACGCAAAAGACAGATGTACTCCTTATCGAGCAGTGTGGAAAACACAGAGTATCCATTGATCAGCATGTCACAGGAGCCCATGTTGAGTATTTGGCACCATGCCACATATCACAGTGAGTTATGAACCTAATTGTTGGTTTTGACGTGTCGTAACTGTGATCCCTATGTGGCAGCCTGCCAGGTGTAGGGAAGTACTGGATACAAAAACAAGGAGCAGTATCCTGCATTACTCAGAGTCCACATGCGTGCATGTATCAGTTGTCGGACCTTACAAATCCCCTTCAAACTTTAACGCAGGCTGGGATTAGTTCACCCAGGCCAGTTCAGAGAGTGGACTTTCTTTGAAATTCAAATAGTGCAAAATGCTTTGGCTTGAAAAGGCTACCATGTCCAGCCTATGATTGGAAGTGGATAAGAAGTGACAGCAGATGCTGCTTATGCTACTAAGCGAGCTGTACTCTGGACTGTCAGGTTAGAGGTGCTGATCAGGAATCTGTTTGCCGCTCTCATCCCAGTAAGTGCCATGGTCAAGGCCAGGGGATCTGGCCAATCATCTGAGATTAGCATGGATGAAAGAATAAAGGATCATCTCCTATAGTAATGTCCAACCATATGCGTTTAGGTTGCCAATGAACTAAATCTAAAGATCTGATTTGTAAATATGTTTTATGAGCCTGTCATGATGTCAGCTATATTGACTCAAACATCTTCAGCAGTCTCTTCTGTCAGCAGTATATAAGAGCATTTGATTCCTTTGCAGTGGCTGTAGGCATAGAGAGAGACTGATAGCAGTGCCAGCCAGCTGGCTGTACCCCACAAGTGCCCAGATGGACTGGATGTAACTATAAGTCAGCATGGACAAGATAGGGGGGAAAGGAACAATTACACTAATGGGCTGAGGAAGGAAACGGAGTGTTTGACTTGGCCCAGTGAGGTTTGCAAGTAGTTTATTACCCTGATTTGGAGTAATCTTAGATATTAGATATATTGGGATTCGAAAGCATTTGATCAAATCTGAATCCAGTATCGAATCTGCTTATTGAATCCGAATCCTTTTGAATCCCTTATCAACTCTTTTTAGGTAATTTGTTGTGCTCCTTATCAAGAGACAATTTCTTAGTTAAAAAATAGGTGTTGTTTTTTTGCACTCTGTGCAGTAACAAAATAGCTTTCAGCAATGTTAAGTAACACAACAAGGTTATAAAGAACCTTCTATTTAAGAACTAAAATTCTGAAATCGCAATAAGCAATAAACAACGTAAGCTGCGTCATGTAATAAACATGACGTGCAAATAATATTAATTCTGTTTTATCATTTAGCCAATGTCAACTACAGGGCAGGAATTATACCACGGCCAAATGGCCTGTCCCGTGGATGCCCTGGAGTGTGTCTGTAATGCCCCTTCTAAAATGAACTATCCACACGGCCAGTTTGGCATGCCCTGTTTTCAACTGGCCGTTGTGCCTTAAAAGAAAGTTGCAGATTTCCTCATTTAAAACTACATGCGACGCAGCAAATAAACAAACTCACATTTCCCAGAGTCTCCGTCATCACGCTGGACATCAACAGTATCACGAGATTTCTGCCACTCCCGCAAATATATGTGTAACGTTAACGTAAACATTAACAGCTAATTATGAATTAAACTGAGAGGGAGAGAGAGAAGCCATCGCTAACTAAGCTATCGCTAACTGCTAAGCTAAGTAACTAGCAGATCTGAAAAGCGTGTAAACAACTGTGGGATTAGCGAGAAAGTCGCTAAAAGGAGAGAGCTATGAGTGCTTGAGCAGAACTAGAGTCAGTTTAAATGTACAGCGGGTAATTAGCTGCTGTAATGAAGAATATAGCAAAATGAACCAGGTTGAGAGCAGCAAAAACGCCTCATATAGTAGCGTGCATATGAGGCGTTTAGGGAACATCGGTAAATTGTAGCGTCTACCGATAGTCTGTATATGAGGCGTTTAGGGAACATCGGTAAATTGTAGCGTCTACCGATAGTCTGTATATGAGGCGTTTAGGGAACATCTGTAATTTGTAGCTACAGAAAATAACCTGGGTTACACTTACGTTGTCGTGTGTTACTGGACATGTAACTAACTTTGCAGTCTGAGCCATCTTACATATGAGCTGTATCACACTGCAGCACTTCATTTTTCTATTAAGATATTTAATTTGTTGAGGAAAAAGGACTGAAAAAGGGATTTTAATAACCATTGGTTTTGGCCTTGGTGCCCGAAATTTTGGCTGTGATGCCCCAATAAATTTGTATTCATCAAAGGCCAAAGTGGCCTTTGCCCTAAAAATGACTTAATTCCAGGCCTACTAAACAGATGGCTGTCATTGTTGGACAGCCACCACTTTCTGTGGTCACAAAAGTATCAGTTAGCCTACTTTGTTGTTTAAAAAAAAAATGTGCGTTTGGTTTTATGGGTTAGAATCTTTTTGTACACTGACTGGTAAGCCATGAAGTACTCACTAAAAATACACCAAATTCCAAGACATAGGCTAAAAGAAATGAGATTTAAATATATGACAACCAAACATTTTTTTTTTTTGTGACTTTAGACTTGAGGGCAACCACTTCTCCTCAAAGATACTGAATTGCAGTGATTTAAAAAAAAAAAAATCTCTAGAGACCCATATATACCCAAGTTTTTTCCCCGTGAACCAAAGTGTACGATCATACAAAACGTGGATTATCTTTCAGGCAACTGACCTGCTGACAGAGAGGATTTTATTCAGTTTGCGTGACTTTGTACCTCGGCAACATAGCCGTTAACTTCATACAAGACTGAGCGAGTGAGATAGATTAATGCTGACGAATGGGGGGGTGGCGGTAGACCATTCGTCACGCCTGTCCAGAACAGGCGGGGGGGCTTTGTTAGTCAGATCTCTCATCTGCCTATCGATTTGAGGCTTGAAGTCTTGAGTCCACGGGAGTGTCCAGCTTCACGCAGAGACTCTCTCCCTTTTTTTTTTAGAGAGAGGGACAGAATTATAGCCTCGGGGCGAAGAGAATTATAGCCTAGGGGTGACTTTTGAAGCCAATAAAGAAGTGTAGGCAGGCGGCAGTTCCTCTAACGTCCGCTAGGGGGCCGGCTCCAAAAAGACTCCAAACCCGGCCCGACTCCATGCAAGTCAATGGGACCACAACCCGACTTCTCACTCAAAATATAAAGTCAGTATATTTTTTCTACAAGAGGTTATGGTCTCAGTAGTGAATTTCACTTCTTCTCACGTGTGTGCTTATGGCGATTTCCAAACGAATTGTGTCATTAACAGGATATAAAACGAGGTGACGGCCGACCCTCAGCTAGAGCTGGGCGATATATCGATATAATATCGATATTGTGATATCACACTAGAGATCCTCTGGGATTTTGGTTATCGTAATAATTGCGATTATAGCTTAA
This sequence comes from Centroberyx affinis, assembly GCF_046629955.1. Taxonomy (NCBI): domain Eukaryota; kingdom Metazoa; phylum Chordata; class Actinopteri; order Beryciformes; family Berycidae; genus Centroberyx; species Centroberyx affinis. Next base: position 49,901 of record NW_027280149.1, read on the forward strand.
ATATTGTCTTTTCCCGGTCTTAAAGGCTGTGGTACAGTTCTCTTTTACAGTAAGAAAATTTTCCGAACTTATTTAACTGTTCTAGAGTGAAATTAAGCAATATTACACGAGAGGGTGTGCGTTACCGTTATTATTGGCACGACAGTGATGCGGTCAGGACCGAGGCGCTTGCGCCGAGGTCCGTAAGCATCACTGAAGATTATACAACAGTTACCAACAAAATAAAATATATAAACAAAATGTAGTCATATTGTGGGGCAATTCGCTCTCAAAATAAAAAACCTTTTGCAAGTGTTATCTCCGTTTCCCTGGAAATACATGGGGTCTGACTAATAACTGGAAAACAATCAGTCACGTCAGTAGACTCCTATGTAATGGAACCTAGTTTACTGCTCCAGCAAGTAGGCGGAGCCTTAGTAACGACCTGCAACAGAGACGAGTTCTAGTCCCTGTTGAGTCAGCCAGCCAACTTGAGCTAACGCTTTCTAGAGATCGTGGGATTTCCCAAACTGAATAAATACCACACATATAAACACAAAACTGCCTTGCTAGCTCAATCTGGTTGTAACTAAGATATCTGCTGAAAAAAATAATTTTTCCATGGACAGATTTAGCTACTATGTCCGCGAACTTCACATGTATTTTTAAGCTAGTAGCGCCGTGTCACCGACTCACCGGCACAGCTGATGGAGGATGCAGAGCGTCTGGTAACATCAAGGCTGAACAGAGTTAACGTAGCGTTATATTTAAATATATTGTATGATAATATGGCGGAGTAATATTTAGTGATGAGCACGGCTAGGTGTGCTGTCATGCTGATTTGAGCATGTTCTAAATGTCTAGTTGACCAATCAGATCGCTTGGTCGGAACTACCTGTTGTATAATGAACAGTGAATGGCTTGACCCGCTTCACCATCATATCCACATTAGCCCACTAATGATTGTTTTTCAACATTTTCTTGCGTAAATATCTCTCCTGAAAGCACCAATATTCAACCCCAAAATATCGTCCCATTATCGATATCGAGGTATTATGTTGTGATATTTGATTTTGTCGATATCGCGATCGTAAACCCAATCTTTTGGCTTCAGAACGGCCCTTGAATGATGTCACACGCGCTACGTCCATCTTTTTTTTTTTTTTACAGTCTATGCGCATACCACGCAATCACAACGTCCTGGGTTCGAATCCAGCTTGGGAGCTTTTGCCGCGTGGTACCCCCCCCCCACCCCCCCCCCCCCACCCCATGCCACTTTTGGACTTCATGCAATCACAGACTAATTAACCCTAATCCTACCAACATATTTAACATACAAGGACTAATAAACTACTGTAAGGAACAACCATTATAGCAACATGTTAACTTATTTCTTCTCAAAACATTATTAGTTATGTAATTAATGTCATCTGAAAAAAAACCCACATTATTATTATTTTAGGAAAGTTACAGTTAATTAAATAATGTATTGTAGTTCTGACTTTGAACCTCATCTTACCTTAGGAAGAGCAGTGTTTAGGGTCACAGAGCACATGAGGAAATCTGTGTCTGCTGCATCTGTGTCTGTCTCCTTCAAAATGACTGACAGAGTGCCCCTACCCCCCCCCCCTGATAGTGTGTGATACTTTAAATTAGGACCCATGGCAAACATGAACTCAGTAAATAGTTCCATCTATTAAAACTGCATAGGCGGAATTGGGTGCTTTTGACCGGGGTCCCCCAGGACTCTAATACATTGGTATTTTTAAAAAGCACTAATTAAAACAGAAACAGAAAACAATGATATGAAGTCATTAGGAACAAATTGATTGACAAAGTCATGAAAAATTGGAATGATAGAATAAAGCACCTGTGAGATATAGGGGTCTGCAGGTACCCCAGAGGTAGGATAAGGGTTAAGCACTTACAAGCTACACTGAGCTGCGCACAGTGTGTGTGTGTGTGTGTGTGTGTGTGTGTGTGTGTGTGTCTGCGTGAGTTCATGGTGCTCCTCTTGGTTTTTTTTTTTTGAATCAGAAATGTGCCCAAACATCTGCCTTCAGATTATCTGGCATCAGGGTGGGAAATTAACACCAGCCACCAGCCAGATTGCCGGATGGATTTTGGCTGTGGCTGATCATCTACTGTACCAGACATTCCAGCTGTTTAACAACCATGGGCTAAGGCTGACAATAAACATGCCTTTGATGCTGCTGACTGCATGGCTGGTAGCTTAAAAACTTTCTAAAACCCTGGCTGGCACATTGTATAGTGTCTTTTGAACAGTGATTTTTTTTTTTACACTCTGCCTGTCATTCCTTCCACCATCTGCCATTGCTGAAAGCCGGGGTAGGGAATTTTTCTTTCGAACAATTTCGGTAATATTTGGTCAAACTGCTTCCTGACTAGCTATCTAATAAATCAAACGCTCCCAGGCCCTGTAATCAGCCACTCCACGGAAAATCTCAGGGGCGCCCGAATCGTAACAGCCAATCGGGACGGCTCTCTGTGTGAGCAGGCGTCCCCCCCCCCCCCCCCCCCCCCCCCCCGGTCCTGACTAGGGTTGCAAAATTCCGGGAATTTTCAAAGTTGGAAACTTTCCATGGGAATTAAAGGGAATT